>NC_054376.1:65058495-65358495 GCF_017654675.1 Xenopus laevis
GAAAGGGTTCATCGTCCTAGAAAGCATTGCAATAGGATAATTCCTGGCTGTAAAGACAAAAAAAATGAATGACCTGCATACTCACTTGTAGAAGACCCAGAAGAGGTTAATGCAAGGCAAGACAGCACAGAACACATCAACATCAGAAGCCTTGAGTAATTGCAAATAATGAAAAGTGTACATGTATTTCACACACCTCTGTAAAAGAACAAAGGCATAGACTATATGACACAATTACTTCACTACCCAAATTTATTAGTGTCTTATGTTGAAAGGGTAGAGCCAGTTGTTGGTGTTCTCTCACTTCTCCTTGTCCCAAACATCTCAGTCAGTACCTTCTCCTTACCACTCCATTACCAACATCTGGTGTATCTCCCTCATTTTCCTTTATTTCTTTGTTCTTTCCCCTGATATCACTGCTTCATTGCTTTCTGCATCTTTGTGCTATCTTCCCCTCCCTGGCCTTTGCCCATGTAAATATTCTGAAAGCCAATACATTCTATTTAAGCCTAAGTAGACAACTAAAAGTAAATAATTGTATTTCCCCTTGTTTGTTTTTTTTTGCCTTTATGTTTACTTAGAGGTACTTATTCTGTCATAATGTAAATAGAAACATGAACAACTGGGCAATCACCATTTGAAGGATATTGTCTGAATATTAAAGGAAAACTATACCCCCCAAACAGTGCAGGTCTCTATAAAAATATATTGCATGAAAAAGCTCATGATGAAGCCCTGCTTCATGTAATAAACCATTTTCATAATAATAATATACTTTATAAGTAGTATGTGCCATTGGGTTTTCCCAAATACAAAATAGTAACTTTAAAAAATTAGGGCCGCCCCCTGGGATCCAACAATTGAACAGTGCACACAAACAAACAGGTTAGGTCATATGAGCCAATTACAGGACAAAGTTCTTTCTTTTGCTTCCACACTTCCTGTTACAGTCGGAGTTGTAGTATTTCTGGGCAGCTCAGAAACCATCACTAAATGGTGGCTCAAACTAAAAGATTTAAAAGGGCAATATTTACTTATTATATATTCCAATTTGGTATAATTATAATTATTTAATATGCCACTATCTGTTGCATTCATTTTGGGGGTATAGTTTTCCTTTAAAATATGCTTTCCAATGTACATGTACATTTTGGCATCTTGAAAGGTTTTAGGTGATAAGATTTTAAATTGTTCTTACTTACAATATAATAAACCTCAAGGTGTTGCAGTGAAAAACTAGATTATGGTTTTAACTGCAGCTTTTTCAAAGGAAACTCTTGATTGCAATGTTTTTTCCTCAATTTTCCCTAAACTGCAAAGTTGCAAAAAACAGGTGAAGTGTCTTTTATCATCACTCATTTTCCGCCTATATGACTAATTCCTAATAAATCCCTAGTAAACACAGTATGAGAACATATTTTACTTCTGTACTAAACAGCTAGACAAAAGCATAAGTATTATACCACTAACCTCCAACAATGTGGCACTGATCATAGGAATCTCTATCTCTCACATCAAGCAGTAGAAATGGGCAGTCCTCATAAGGCTTGTCTAGTGCACTGGAGCTTGGCAAAGATTCCTTTTTTATATCAGCCTGATTTCCAAGGTCCAGTTCTCCTACTCCACTTATGACACTGTTGGGAGGACAACAATTATATTATGTAAAACTACAGTATATCAAAATTATTATTATTACATTTTGTTGGCTGATATTTTTAGATTGTAAATTCGAATGAGCAGGTTCCTTTAAACTTTCTGTTTTGGGTAGTAGTTGTATGTTGAAAGATATATCTTTATTGTTTATTGTTGGGGGAATACATTGGTGCATTATAAATACTTAATTATACTAACTTGAAATAATAATTTCAAAGCACTGAAATTCAAGCTGATTATAAGGATCTTTGGTTGTCTAGTGGGGCGGTGGGGACGCCCACATTTTCCTTGAAGTGGCATGCTCGCCTCCTTTGCGCTCACATTCTTCTGGGTTTTGGTGTGTGTGCCTTTTTATTTTCAACGCTATGTGCAACGTCATTTTACTTGGCGTGAAATTCAAATATTTAAAGTGATACTGACACTAACAATTTTATTTTCAAAATATTAATCTACATTATGAAATCAAAGTTACCTATAGGTCATGTTGATAGTTTTTCGCTTTTGTTCTACTTTTGTAAGTAATTGTTACTTGAAGTTCCTAAACCTGACTGTTTTGCCAACCTGACTGTCCCTTCTTAACCTGTCAGTTAAGAGTTTCTAATGCTAATGGACTACTACTGCTGCACAAACATGGCATCCCCCTCATAGAAGAACAGGGTAGTAAGAAATGTAAAAGCATCAGGCAAATACTTTTATGGCAAAATTATTAATAGCATTCAAAGACAATGTTATGAAAGATAATAAAAAAAGATTATTTTCTGATGTCAGTATCTCTTTATTGGCGCCACGTCCTAATTCCGCTTCCTGTACTGATTTTTGGCTGCTATGGACTATTCTTATGGATCCTTACTGTGTTTACGAATTGGTTTGACCCCTGCCTGTGTCCTTGACTATGCTTTTGGTTCCTGATTCTGTACTGCATTGTCTGATTGGTATTGACCCTGTCCTGTCCCACGACTACACTCCCAGTCCTTCCTGACACGTTATGGTTCCCTTGCCTGCCCAGAACACTCGCCATGGTTCTCTCACTTTAAAACCTGATGGCATCGGAGTAGCGACATAAAAGGCGGCTGTTACATGCAGAAAAATGAGCCATGACCAGAACCTTGACATTGACGTTGACGTTGTTTTGGGTTTGGGATACTGGGCATGACACTGATACATACTTATCCTGAAAGACTAAAAGGGTTTACTATTCAAATACATGTGTAGTGCAAAAAAAAAAAAAAGTGTGTATATGTGTCTGTGTTAGTGTGTATGTAAATGTCTCAACTGACCAACTGTAAAATGCTTTAAAAAAACAAAATAGCTTCTTAAAAATGTATTATAATGAACGTTGTGGCCAGACATCTCCAGGAAGACAAAAATTACAAGTTGCGAGAGAACAGCTTTTTAGAATACACAGGAACCAAATCAAGAAAAGGGTAGCCTGTAAAGTGAAATGGGGCTCTTCTTAGGCTTAGGAAAAGTCTGTCTATTAAAAGTACTTTCTATTAGACACATATAAAAAAAATTGCAGCCCATTAATTAAAAATGTGACACATGGCTAGTGAACAGCATTGACTACAACATTCTGTTAATAATACAAACCTCTGAAGGGTAGACCTTGATGTCTGTATTAATTCTTCTCCTCTTTCACTGTCAATAAACTGTATAGGACTGTTGGATTCATTAGCCGGGCTCCCTTTACCATTGGGTCGGTCTGTCAGAAATTCAGTATCAGATATGACAGAGCTATTGTCTGAAAAGAAGATAAAAAAAAAATCACAGAGATCACAGACCAACACAAGCTTTCAAGCACAAACTGAATAGAAAGGGGGCAATCCTTTAGTTATAACCATTATAATAGGACCTTACGGGCTTTATTTTAGAGTAAAGAACTTTATTATTTAAAGACATTCTGTCCATGATTTTTATGGTGTACTTTTCGTTTCTAACTTGCACTTTTGCAAATAATTCACTCTACCATATACAATTTTATTTCTGCACCAACAATTTTTTTTTTAAACTGTAATATTGGTGTAGACAGCCATCTCAGTTTACTGTGACAGATTCTGTACTTTCAGGAGGAGCCAGCATTTCATAATAGAACTGCTTACAGATAGTATGATTAGTATGATGTAAAGAGTGATATTGTGATACAATTTGCAGTTGGCTTTCAATGTTTAGTATTTGCGGTTTTTGAGTTAATTAGCTTTTTATTTCAGCAGCTCTCTAGTTTGCAATTTCAGCGATCTGGTTGTTAGGGTTCATAATACCTTGGCAACCATGCACTGATTTGAATAAGAGACTAAAATATGAATAGGAGAGAGTCTGAACAGAAAGATGAGTAATAAAAAGTATATATATATATATATATATATATATATATATATATATATCTCATATATACCACTGCACTGCAAGTGTCAGAAAGTTGTTATCCTGTTACCTTCCCATTGTTCTTTTGATAGAGGGGGTGATATCACTCCATCTTGCAGGACAGCAGTAAAGAGTGACAATATTTTTGAATCAGAGCTCAAGTCAAATGGCTAAGGGCACCTGGAAAACTAACATCAGGTCTAGCCCCATGTCTTATATACAAATTAAATATTAATTAATATTAAAAAAAAGTTTGCTCTTTTGCTCACATTTTATAATCCATTGCAGCCTACTTGAGAAGTGTCCGAGACTTAAGGTCTTACGGCACATAGCACACAGTCAGGAGACTCTGTTTTCAGCAGCTACCTTGGCAGGAGTGAAAATTTATATTCATGCTTTTAATTTGGGGTCCGCATATGCAAGCTGCTTTGGGCATCAAACTGTTCAGTAGACCCTTGTTATCAATATTTAGGTTGTATGTAAGAAATAAATGCGGCCAATTGCAATATTTTTATGCGATTTTCAGAAAACTCCTGCATTTAGCGTAGATTTGCAGTGTGGTAGTTTGGCGTAGAAAGACATAATTACCCATTTTGGATTCCTCAAAATGTATATATATATATACTGTATATATATATACAAAGATATATATAATTGTCATGTTCAATTTTCCATTCTGATGCATCAAATAACAAATATAACAAATATTAGTAGAAATGTTAGATCCACTACCTTCTAATCTCTGTAGCTCGTCAGTAGTCATTTCACCACTTTCCCTCTCTTCTGTTACTGATGCCACTTGAAGGACCTGTAAAAATTAACCAATATGTTTTTTTACCATATAACCTAGGAAACAATTAAATAAAGCTTCTTTAAAAGCAGGGCAAGTGTACCAATGCTTTATATTTTTGATGCCTCAAAAATAATACTGGGATGGATTAAATTTATAACTATTGTAAAGAACTGCCCTTTTTGAGTGTGGAACTGATCTTTCAGTTGGAGAAGCAAGGTGGTTCTTCAATGTAAGAGCAGTGAGTTTGTTTTTTAAATCAATTAACTATATAACTTATATTTCTGTATTTTTTCAGGCATAATTTTATTATGAAGAGCAATACTTGTATCCAATTATCCCACAAGATAATCACCCAAACTTAACAGTCAATAGGTTTAATGGCCCACTAATACCAGGAAACAAAATTTGACAATGCATTTAAAAAAATGTTAATTTAATCTAAACTTGGAAACTTGCCGTCATTTCTAGAAAGCTTTAAATTTTCTTGAAGAAACTGAAGTGGAAAGTCATGATTATGTATTATCTAATGGTGGCCATACAGACAGATAATAGATGCTGACTAGGCTCTTCCAGACTGCCTGCCCAACTAATTTCTGTCTGGGGATCAGTTAGTTTACCTTACTTATGACGAATGCACTGCATGGTTTGGCTATTTAAAACCCTTCTCATTCAATTTTTGACATTTTCTCAAGTATATTATCTTGTTGGTTACTTACAAGCTGAGCAAATGTGGTAACTTTAATCCTCTTGAATAGTTCATCTTTTTTGTACCTATAATCTGAAAAAGTAATCATGTCCATCAATAAATTATATATTCACGAATAACCATAAACAAACAATGCTTAACCCTTTAAGTGCCAGCAGAATTTCACATTTTGGTTACGCGAAATGCCAGCCGTTTTTGAAACATTTTGTGCTCTCTCACTTTAGGGGCATTTTCTGAGGGGAAACCTATAGTTTACCTAGGAAAACTATACATTGTTTTTTTCGGTAGAAACTGAGCTTTCTAAATCTGCCTGAGTTTTCATGTATTTCCACCTGTGCAAAAAAATTTATAGTGCTAAATACCAAAAAAAAATGAAAAATTACCATTTTTCATCGTATATCAATTTATACCAGAAAAATATTTCATTTTACGGATGAAAATCCAACTGATTTGGAAAGCCTTATGTCTCTCGAACGTGCCAATACCAGATATGTATAGTTTTAGGGAGATTTAGGACTTCTGTACCTCAAAAACTCCCGGCAGTATATTGCCGAATTTTGAAAGCACTAAGGCAGAAAACGGCATGCTTTAGATTCCAAGGCAAAAACTCCTGAAACCGTAGGTTTACCCCAGAAAACCATGCATTTTTGAAAAGTACACATTCTGCCGATTACAAAATGGGTAACTATGTCTCTCTAATCCCAACTACCAAACATAAAAGCTTGTCTGAACATAGCGGTTTTTCAAAAAAAAATTCAAAATTCTGAAAAATCATTGCAAAGGTTTTATTTTGCTGCTCCGCATATCCCAAACTATATTAGGTACCAAGAAAAAGCACCTGAAATATGATTGCCAGGGGTCCACTGAACAGTTTGATACCCATTATGCATAGGTTTACCAAAGTATCTGGCATTTAGAGACACCAATATGAAGTTAGCACATCCAAATTGATCAGGACTTTACTTCAGCTACTGAGAAATCAACACATTGACTGCATTTTTTGTGGGGTAAAAACACAGAAATATATGTTTACCCCCCAAACCCATATATTTTTGGAAAGTACACATTCTACAGAATCTAAAATGGGTACCCATGCCTTTCTGCTCCAAACTACTGAGTCGCAAGGCTTTCCCAAAATTGTCGGTTTTGGTGAAATATGTGAAAATTGCCTCAAACCTTCAACTTCCCAGCACCATATCACCCATGTATCATTATGTACTAAGAAAAAGCACCCTAAATATGATTGCCAGGGTTCCTCTGAACATTTTGGTGGCCATTGTTCATAGGTTTACCAAAGTATCTGGCATTTAGAGGCCCCAAAATGAAGTTAGCGCATACAAACAGTCCCGTGGGTAACTTCAGCTAATGAAAAATCAAACACATTGACTGCATTTTTGTGGGGTAAAAACACAGAAATATATGTTTACCCCCAAAACCCATATATTTTTGGAAAGTACACATTCTACTGAATCTAAAATGGGTACCCATGCCTTTCTGCTCCAAACTACTGAGTCGCAAGGCTTTCCCACAATTGTCAGTTTTGGTGAAATATGTGAAAATTGCCTCAAACCTTCAACTTCTCAGCACCATATCACCCATGTATCGTTACACACCAAGAAAAAGCACCCTAAATATGATTGCCAGGGTTCCTCCAAACAGTTTGGTGGCCATTGTTCATAGGTTTACCAAAGTATCTGGCATTTAGAGGCCCCAAAATGAAGTTAGCGCATACAAACAGTCCCGTGGGTAACTTCAGCTAATGAAAAATCAACACATTGACTGCATTTTTGTGGGGTAAAAACACAGAAATATATGTTTACCCCCAAAACCCATATATTTTTGGAAAGTACACATTCTACCGAATCTAAAATGGGTACCCATGCCTTTCTGCTCCAAACTACTGAGTCGCAAGGCTTTCCCACAATTGTCGGTTTTGGTGAAATATCTGAAAATTGCCTCAAAGCTTCAACTTCTCAGCACCATATCACCCATGTATCGTTACGCACCAAGAAAAAGCACCCTAAATATGATTGCCAGGGTTCCTCCAAACAGTTTGGTGGCCATTGTTCATAGGTTTACCAAAGTATCTGGCATTTAGAGGCCCCAAAATGAAGTTAGCGCATACAAACAGTCCCGTGGGTAACTTCAGCTAATGAAAAATCAACACATTGACTGCATTTTTGTGGGGTAAAAACACAGAAATATATGTTTACCCCCAAAGCCCATATATTTTTGGAAAGTACACATTCTACCGAATCTAAAATGGGTACCCATGCCTTTTTGCTCCAAACTACTGAGTCGCAAGGCTTTCCCACAATTGTCGGTTTTGGTGAAATATCTGAAAATTGCCTCAAAGCTTCAACTTCTCAGCACCATATCACCCATGTATCGTTACGCACCAAGAAAAAGCACCCTAAATATGATTGCCAGGGTTCCTCCAAACAGTTTGGTGGCCATTGTTCATAGGTTTACCAAAGTATCTGGCATTTAGAGGCCCCAAAATGAAGTTAGCGCATACAAACAGTCCCGTGGGTAACTTCAGCTAATGAAAAATCAACACATTGACTGCATTTTTGTGGGGTAAAAACACAGAAATATATGTTTACCCCCAAAACCCATATATTTTTGGAAAGTACACATTCTACCGAATCTAAAATGGGTCCCCATGCCTTTCTGCTCCAAACTACTGAGTCGCAAGGCTTTCCCAAAGTTGTCGGTTTTGGTGAAATATCTGAAAATTGCCTCAAAGCTTCAACTTCTCAGCACCATATCACCCATGTATCGTTATGCACCAAGAAAAAGCACCCTAAATATGATTGCCAGGGTTCCTCCGAACAGTTTGGTGGCCATTGTTCATAGGTTTACCAAAGTATCTGGCATTTAGAGGCCTCAAAATGAAGTTAGTGCATACAAATAGTCCTGTGGGTAACTTCAGCTAATGAAAGATCAACACATTAACTGCATTTTTTGTGGGGTAAAAACACAGAAATATATGTTTACCCCCCAAACCCATACATTTTTGGAAAGTACACATTCTACAGAATCTAAAATGGGTACCCATGCCTTATTGCTCCAAACTACTGAGTCGCAAGGCTTTCCCAAAGTTGTCGGTTTTGGTGAAATATCTGAAAACTGCCTCAATGCTTCAACTATCCAGCATCATATCACCCATGTATCATTACGTATCACAAAAAAGCACCCAAATTGTGATTGCCAGGGGTCCTCCAAACAGTTTGGTGCCCACTGTGCATAGGTTTACCAAAGTATATGGCATTTAGAGGCCCCAAAATGAAGTTAGCACATACAAATTGTCCTGTGGGTAACGTCAGCTAATGAAAAATCAGCACATTGTCTGCATTTTTGTGGGGTAAAAACACAGAAATATATGTTTACCCCCCAAACCCATACATTTTTGGAAAGTACACATTCTACAGAATCTAAAATGGGTACCCATGCCTTTCTGCTCCAAACTACTGAGTCGCAAGGCTTTGCCAAATTTGGCGGTTTTGGTGAAATATCTGAAAATTGCCTCAAAGCTTCAACTTTCCAGCAACGTATTGTCCATGTATCATTACCAGCATAAAGCATCCTAAATATAAACATAGGGGTCTACTAAATAGTTTGATGCCCAATGTGCATAGATATACCAAACTATGTGGCGCACAGAGACCCCCAAATGACAATATGTATAGACATTTTCACGGCTGACGCGCTGGCTGCTGCAACATAACCACCCGGTGTGTGTATTATGCGACATTAGACCACCTAACAGTACAGAGACCCCAGAAATCCATATATTTTCAGAAAGTACACATTCTGACGAATCCAATATGGGTAAATAAGTGTTTCTACTACAAACTGCCAAACTGCAAAGCAATGCTGAACATAACGTTTTTTATCAAATTTCTGAAAATCGTCACAAAGCTTGATTTTTACCCCATTATATGCCCCACATTTCGTAACTTATCAGCATAAAACATCCTAAATATGAACGCCAGGGGTCTACTGAACACTTTGATGCCCAATATGCATAGATATACCAAACTATGTGGCGCACAGAGACCCCCAAATGACAATACTGTATATACATTTTCACGGCTGACGCGCTGGCTGCTGCAATATAAGCACCTGGTGTGTGTATTATGCGACATTAGACCCCCCTAACAGTACAGAGACCCCAGAAAACCATATATTTTCAGAAAGTACACATTCTGACGAATCCAATATGGGTAAATAAGTGTTTCTACTACAAACTGCCAAACTGCAAAGCAATGCTGAACATAACGTTTTTTATCAAATTTCTGAAAATCGTCACAAAGCTTTAATTTTACCCCATTATATGCCCCACATTTCGTAACTTATCAGCATAAAACATCCTAAATATGAACGCCAGGGGTCTACTGAACACTTTGATGCCCAATATGCATAGATATACCAAACTATGTGGCGCACAGAGACCCCCAAATGACAATACTGTATATACATTTTCACGGCTGACGCGCTGGCTGCTGCAATATAAGCACCTGGTGTGTGTATTATGCGACATTAGACCCCCCTAACAGTACAGAGACCCCAGAAAACCATATATTTTCAGAAAGTACACATTCTGACGAATCCAATATGGGTAAATAAGTGTTTCTACTACAAACTGCCAAACTGCAAAGCAATGCTGAACATAACGGTTTTTATCAAATTTCTGAAAATCATCACAAAGCTTGAATTTTACCCCATTATATGCTCCACGTTTCGTAACGTATCAGCATAAAACATCCTAAATATGAACGCCAGGGGTCTACTGAACACTTTGATGCCCAATATGCATAGATATACCAAACTATGTGGCGCACAGAGACCCCCAAATGACAATAGTGTATATACATTTTCACGGCTGACGCGCTGGCTGCTGCAATATAAGCACCTGGTGTGTGTATTATGCGACATTAGACCCCCCTAACAGTACAGAGACCCCAGAAAACCATATATTTTCAGAAAGTACACATTCTGACGAATCCAATATGGGTAAATAAGTGTTTCTACTGCAAACTGCCAAACTGCAAAGCAATGCTGAACATAACGGTTTTTATCAAATTTCTGAAAATCGTCACAAAGCTTGAATTTTACCCCATTATATGCCCCACATTTCGTAACTTATCAGCATAAAACATCCTAAATATGAACGCCAGGGGTCTACTGAACACTTTGATGCCCAATATGCATAGATATACCAAACTATGTGGCGCACAGAGACCCCCAAATGACAATACTGTATATACATTTTCACAGCTGACGCGCTGGCTGCTGCAATATAAGCACCTGGTGTGTGTATTATGCGACATTAGACCCCCCTAACAGTACAGAAACCCCAGAAAACCATATATTTTTAGAAAGTACACATTCTGACAAATCCAATATGGGTAAATATGTGTTTCTACTGCATACTGCCAAACTGCAAAGCAATGCTGAACATAACGGTTTTTATCAAATTTCTGAAAATCGTCAGAAAGCTTGAATTTTACCCCATTATATGCCCCACATTTCGTAACGTATCAGCATAAAACATCCTAAATATGAACGCCAGGGGTCTACTGAATACTTTGATGCCCAATATGTATAGATATACCAAACTATGTGGCGCACAGAGACCCCCAAATGAATCTATAGCAGACAAAATTTCCATGGGCAAAACGAAGTAACATAGAACTGAGCCAAATGGTATAAAATCAGTAAAATCCAACAAAACCACAAAAATCAATGGCTTTTTTTTTTTAGCCTAATGTAATTAACGGTCAGAATCAAAGTTTGATTATTTTAGCATAGCTAAATAGGTTTTACAGATAGAAATAAGCGAACAACACCTACGCAAAGCTGAAAATGAAATAAAATGGCTAAACATGCAATAAAATGGCTAAAAATGTACAAATATCACTGAAATTGCAATATAATCACCGAAATAACATACAAAAGGTATTGCGCGGTGCAATTAGCAAATACGCTATTCGCAATGGCAATAAAACAGTTTTTACAGGCAAAAATACAGACGATGCGATAAAAGAAAATAAAAACACACAAAATAGCGTATGTGTGTGTACAACAGGCAAATTGTGTGTTGTATGCGTGTTGTTTGCATGTGCAAGTGTGTGCAAGCATGTGTAAGGGCTGTGAATATATGTGACCCCCCCTGATCCCCCAAAATTGAATGTATGTGTGTGTAAGTGTGAATATAAGTGGGAATGTAAGTGTATTAGTACAATAGGTGTGTGTGGGTGTGTGTTTGTGTGTATGTGTGTGTGGGGGGGGGCACTAACCTGGGGTGGCAGGCTGTAGGTTGTCCAGGAGGGCTGCATGATGAGCTGGAATCGTCTTCATTGCTGGATCTGGTGAGTGGGCGGTGCTGTAGGGCTAGGAAGCACAGGCAGCAGCAGGGCACCTAGATTTCATTGTGCCTGCTGCTGCCTTGGGGCCCCTGGGCGATCGCGCCTCAGGGGCCACTCGTTCCCCGCTTCTGCTCGTTGCCTAGGGGCTGGGGGACGAGTATGAACGGAGCGAGCGGCTTTTTTAGCCGCTCCTCCGTTCAAAAAAAGCAGGCAGCAGGCAAACAGCAGCAGAGCACGTTTATTTTGCGTGCCTGCTGCTGCATTGGGGCCCCTGGGCGATCGCGACCCAGGGGCCCATTTTCCCTACGTAGGCTCGTTGCCTAGGGGAAGGGTAAGCTGGCAGGGACACTAAGAACGGAGCGAGCGGCTTGTAAAGCCGCTCCTCCGTTCTGAAAGTGCAGGCAGCAGCAGGGCACATATGCTGCACGTGCCTGCTGCTGCCTTGGGGCCCCTGGGCGATCGCGACCCAGGGGCCACTTGTTCCCCGCCTAGGCTCGTTGCCTAGGGGCTGGGGAACAAGCAGGAACGGAGCGAGCGGCTTTACAAACCGCTCCTCCGTTCCCAAATCTGCAAATGCTGCAGAACGTAGAATCTACGTTCTGTGGCATTTCAAGTTACTTTGCTACAGAACGTAGATTCTACGTTCTGTGGCATTTAAAGGGTTAAAGCAATCCTAAAGTTTCAAGATTAGACAATAATATAATGATTCATCATCAAATTTCACTCTAACTGGCCTTCAGTCTGCCCCCCTTCCATTGCTGTGGACTCCCATGGTAGGCTAGCCCTACAGTTTGGCCTAAATTAAGTATCCTAAAACATAGACTTAGCAATTAAATTCTTATTATAATCACAATCCAAATATTCTGTTCTGTTTTGCCCAGCATAATGAAAACATTTTCACCTTTAATACAAAGACTTGAGTGTGGGTGGCATATTTTAGGAGTATTAAAAAAAAAAAAAAGAAATGTCAAAAACAAAAAAAATCACAGTAGGCTTGAATGAAACGCACACTTAAATAAGGAATCACTGCCTCAAATCATCTTGTTTATAGTGCAACACTGTGCTACATTTACATTCTTGACTAACACAGCCTGAAATGGTTAACTTGAGACTTAGGAGGTAGCGATGATTTTTAAAAAAAGCAAGTGGCATTAAAGGGGTGTAACAAAAATGGGAAAGTTGTGCTCACCACTAATTTTTAAAACAATTAGGCGGGGTGCAATGAGGCTGTGACCACAAAATACATATAGACACATACAAGAGTCCTCTGCACTCAACCCATTATCAATATATTTAAGACAGAGACATTTTGTGCATACTGCTACTGAAAAATGCCTTACCCTTTAAACAAAACAGGGATTGTTTTTCCATATATTGCAATATATTTAAGCTGGCCAACTACGTCAAAGTCATCCCATATTTGGCCAGTCCTATGCTCCCAAGTTTGGGAGTTTTACTTTGAAAGCAGCAAGTAAGTTGCAAGTAAGTTGCAGGTAAAACTTAGTCCCTTTTGTAAAATGTATAATGAAGCAATAGAATTCTTAATGAATCAGATGAAAATTGAGCGTAGGACTGGCCAGATATGGGATGAATTTGACGTAGTTGGCCAGCTTAAATATATTGCAATATATGGACAAACAATCCCTGTTTTGTTTAAAGGGTAAGGCATTTTTCAGTAGCAGTTTGCACAAAATGTCTCTGTCTTAAATATATTGATAATGGGTTGAGTGCAGAGGAATCTTGTATTTGTCTATAGGCATTAAAGGGGTGGTTCACCTTTAAAGAAACTTCCAGTATGTTATAGAATGACTATTTCTAACAATTTTTGAATTGGTTTTCATTATTTATTTTGTATAGTTTTATAGTTATTATAGTTATTTGCCTTTTTTCTTACTTTTTGCAGCTTTCAAATGGGCGTCACTGACCCATTCTAAAAAGCAAATACTCTGTAAGGCTACAAATTTATTGTTATTGCTAATTTTTATAACTCTTTCTATTCAGGTCTCTCCTATTCACACCCCAGTCTCTTATTCAAATCAATGCATGGTAGCTACAAGACTGTTAAAATGCAAATGGAAGAGCTGCTGAATAAAAAGCTAAATAACTCAAAAACCACAAATAATAAAAAATGAAAACCAATTGCAAATAGTTTCAAAATATCAATCTCTACATCATACTAAAAGTTCTCAAAAGGTGAACAACCCCTTTAAACAAAGTTTTAACTTTTCATGTCAAAAAAACAAAAAACAAACAAGGAGTAAATTAAATGTGATGCATATTCATGAAATAATGGTACGATGTACAGAACATAGAGATCCAATACATTTTCTGAAATGCTTGGAAGAAATTGTGTGGTTATTATAATGACAAACAGAAAATGAGCTTGTTATTATGCTGAAATGTGCAGTTATGAGAATAGTCCAGAATTATTAGCATGGCTTTACAGGCTGCCTGTGCTTGAAAGCAGTAGAATTCAACTACTTTTATACAAAAATGTGGGAAAAATGACTGTGTAAGAAGAGGTACTGTAACTACAACAAAATGTATGCAAATCGCAACCCCACCAAAAGCTTATGGACTACAACCATCAACATACTTAGCTACCTAGTTGTAGTTAAAATATAAAAAAGGCTGCTTAAAGATGTCTATAATATCCCACAAAACACACACACACATATATATATCTTGTAGGTGATCTATGCAGACTATTTTATTATTTACCTGGTTCTGTCTGACAAGATGCTTCCTCAGAGTCAGACATAATGAAGGAAGTAGGCAGTAATAAGGGATGAAAGCAAGGTAAATCCTTCTATAAGGTTTAATTTTAGAGAACTTCACAGGGCTGAGAGACTTCTAAAATGAGCTAAATCCTTGGCACCTCTCAATATGCCATACCAGAAGACACAAGGAGATATTGTTCTGCTTTTATCAGATCTGAATTGGCTCAGACATCGTACCCTCCCAGTTGATCATATAATAGGCAGAATAACTGTACCAAGTGGTTTGATTTCATGTGGATAGAGGGAATCCTTTCCAGCTGGTACAAAAGTACCCATTCGAAGAGCTTTAGAAAAAAACAGTGTATTTTATAGTCCACATGATACAAGACAAAGACTTGTGTGTTTGCTTAAGCAGAGAAATAAAGTAGGGAAATGTAAGAAGAGCTGGATGGATTGCCTCTTTGGCAGTGATAAAACATTAATTGTGAACCCTAAAGAATAGAATTTGTCATACGTAAAAAAAAGTGATTATTAGAAATAATTGTGTTATTTTCAAGGAAAGAAAATGGCTTTAAAAACACCTTCTCACTGAACACTATAGGGAGTGAGGATCAGAGTTCTCTACTGGTATAGGCCGTTTTTGTTCTGCACAAACCTATTGTGCAGGGAGCCCTCAGGCCCTCAACGTGTCAGTTTGCATTGCTTTTGGTAACAGTGTTCCTAAGTCCAGTGCTATGATTTGGTGCTGTGCTGACAGTACATATAATGAGCTGCATAACAAAAAGTTTTTTGTTAAATGCCACAATGCAAGTATCAGTGTGTTTGGGGTCTGCAACAGTTGTCCAAACAATGCTGCAGGCATGGGGAAGCTTTGCCATCCCTCCAGCCCCTAATGCTATGAACGGACAGCACTGGGGCTACTTATGCATAGGCTTCCGATTAGAGAAGTCGATGGCCTTGCGACAATTCTCAGGTGCAGAAGCAGAGAGAAGGAAAGAGGTTTTTCAACCCTCTTTAGCTCAAAAGTGTCTTATTAGAAATTACAAAAAGTGCTTAAAAGGTAAAACTTTCTACAGATTTACGTTCCCCTTCTGCAACATTATTGCCTATTATTACAATCCTCTTTGGTGATGGCACAAGGCATATTCCACCCCCACCAGTGACATCTCTACATATCTCTGATGTCAAAAGAGGTGGCAGGTCAGCTACACCTATTGAAAATAAGTGCAAAATTTGGGGCAGTAGAGAGTGAGTTCTAAAGTGGGCACAGGTTGGGAAATTTCAAAGAAAACAAAGGCATAAACAAATACTGATTTAACCCTTTACCTGGCAAGCACTTAAGATACTACTCGCTTGCAGGAAAATGCGCCAACTGCCAATCACGTAGTACCTACCTACATCGCAGGAAAGGGCTCCTCTCTGCACTAGCAACTCTTGCTGCCGGTGCAGAGGGTCAGAAGTCAGATTGTAGTTTGTTTTTTCCTTTTCTTGCTTTTTTGTTTTGCACATATTTACACTCACATACACAAACATTTTAGAACTATACACACATGCATAAACAAACACACACGTATAAAAATAGTGCGTTAATTATTGTGAAATTTAGCACCTCCCAGGAGTAGGCGTTACTAAACAACATCAGATAGATTAATAAAGGAAGATTCAGTGAGGAGCTGTAGGGCAGCAATTAAAGACCTTTATGAGGAACTGGAGCCTTACCTACAGCCACCAACACATTTTCATGATACCTTGAGCAGATCCAGAATGCACTACGTTCTGTGTCATGGAATTATATTAAGTTTCCCAGGGAAAGGAATGACTAGAATACTGTAAAAAGAGACTTCTACACAGCCAGTGGCCTCCCAAAATGTCTAATAACATGTGACAATATCAAATGCCTTAAAATATCGCACAAAATAACGTATGCTATAAAATACCGCACACAATTCAGCTAAAATGAACGTAAAAATATCACTTCTTAAGTTAGACAAGTGAACTCCTAGTGAATCGATTGTTAATTTTAAAAATATAAGAAGTGATAACATTTTTAAAGCATGCTATAACACTCCCTTTTCGACCTTTAGTGAATCGGCCCCAGTGTATGCATCTTGATGCGTCAAATACACAAACAATAATACATGTACAAGGCATACTGAAAATATGATAAAATGCAACTTTTCTAAAAAGCAGCAGAAACCACACCCACTTACTTCTCTTTATATCTTCTATCCTCTCCAAGTACTTGGTCATGCTATTACCTGCAAGAAAACAATTACAATTTATTCATTAACCAAAGCTATGCCAATTCATATGTGTAGTTACTACTATGACACAAAAAGATAATATCATGTAAACTATTAAGCTGGCCAAAATTCACAGATAAACTCACTTATTTGTGTGTGTATGCTGCCCCACCAGACATTTTTACAACAGTGTAATTTTAATAGACACTGAGCCCATCTACGACTTTTGAAAAATTAGCCCCATCGCCACTGCATTAACTGCTCTCAAAGAGGCTGTGCTTTAAGGGCAGGCAGGATTCTCACTAAAGGATAAGCTTACAGCACTTTAATACTATGTACATGAAACGATCCACCATGGTTTTTGCACTTAGGCCTTGCTTGTCAGTGAATGTCTGCAGGTCTATAAGTCCTCCTCATGAACATAGTGTATGCAGTATACATGAATGTTGGGTGGGGTGTCATACAGGTGCCCATCCCTTAACGTGTGGGTTATTCACAAGTGCAAGTTAGAGAGCGAAGCACCACCAGAGCTCTGTGCTTATTAAGGCCAGGGATGCCTTGTGTTTGCTGGTGCTGCACTCTGTAATTAGCCCCAGTATTACAATGTTCCGAACATTTTCTTTTATGTATATTATTTAAGGTTTCATTACAACCTTGGCCTATCATACTTATGCTGTGGATATTTTTTTGTGTTCTATAAAGGTCACCTATGTGCAGGGTTGGACTGGGGGCTGCTGTCCCAAGGACCCCACTGCAGTAAGAAGCCTGCTGATCTGGGTGTGGATCACCCGTTGTCCTGCTGGCCCAGTCCGACCCTGCCAATGGGCGCCCAAAGTTTTTCGTAAACGTATCTAACGTCTAAGTTTGTAGAACAGATCCTCCATATGTATAAGCATGTCCATATCCCATAGTCATTGAAAGATATAGGTGGTTTGTTCTCTCACCAGTGTTTGGGAATCCAACAATAGCTGTTGTAAGGAAATGGGAGAAGCAAGCAATGGAAGCAAGCAAACCGACAGGTTGCTGTTCATTTGGCAATAGAAAGCAAAGTTCACTTTGGATACCATTATCCATAAAATATGCATGTTACATAACATTATAGGGCACCAAATAATAATATAATGCGATTTATGCAGCCACAAATTACCATTACCTTAATTTCGTGTTTGCCATATATGAAGAGGTAGAATTATTACTAGATTAGAACTAAAATTTGCCATGTTAATATCAGCTGATAGAGTAATGTGTAAGAGCTTGCACAAATGTACTTCCATGTACAGTAATTCCATTGGCTTCAAGTTACATGAGCATGATCATAAATGATGCATAAAAAACAGATTGCATTTCTTATGTTATACAAAGCTCAGAAAGCCAATACAAACATGATATAATTACAATGGTCAGCATAAAGAAAAAAAGTCTTCTAGATATGTAGATATGCGTAGTCCTTAAAAACTTCATGCGTTGCAAATAAATACACATCTCACAATCTTTTCAAACAAAACACACTAGGGTTCTGGGTTCATCTGCAAACTTAAGTACAAAGCCCCTTTATTAACTGTGTGCAGATGTGTGCATGGTTCCTAGGGAACCCAGCAATCACTACCAGCCTAGACCTGGTGCTTATTCCATAGTCCATGAGCTCATTTTATGCAACCCAATAATCACTAAGGTAACACACTGGGAGTGAACAGTAATCCTTAGTTATCATGGATCAACCATTTGACATTCGCTATTGCTCCATATTACTGCCTGAAATGTGTCACAACTATTTTTACGATATTCAAAACAACACTGACTGTTTGACATGCCCTTAAATCCATTTGTATGTAGGAGTATGAGTATGGCACACAGAGGCTGAGTAGGGTAGTTAGAATATGGCACACACAGGCAGAGTAAATTGTGATCAAGATATTTCTCTCTCTCTCTCATTTTAAGAATTCCATGGAGCACAATGTGCCTTTTCATTAGTAGTAAAATATTAAAGTGATACTGACACGTTTCTATAAAAATCAAAGGAACATGTCAGTATCAAGTAAATGCTGCACCCGGAATAGTTCCCCACAAAGCCGCCCCCAGCCCCGCAAACCTGTGTGCAGCAGACCGGCTGACACTACCAACAGATCTTCCACGTTGCTTCAGTGACGCTGGGCTGGGGGCGGAGTGATCCTTCCATAGGCTGAATTACTGTTTTCATTCGTAATCAGCCTATGGAAGGATCGCACTGCCCCCAGCGCCACTGAAATGGTACAGATGATCATTTAGCAGTGCTGGAGGGTCGGGTGAATGCAGGTTTGCTGGGGCTGGGGGCTTTGCTTTTGTGTTATTTCCATGAAAACGTTTTCAGCAAATAATTTAACCTCTAAACACAATTATTAGTGTTCTGTTTCCAGATTCAGAACATCTCTATTTGCTAGAAAACTACCAATAGTTCTGAGTCTATTACAGCTGCAATGTGAGAGCATGCAATGGATCACACTATGTTTTAGGTAGGGATATAAACATGCCAGAATTTATTTATAATATTACTATCCTGACCAGCAACTTTATTATATGTAGAGCTTAATCTTAAAATGCTGCCCTTACCACTCCATTGGGACTTCTGTAAAAGTATTGACTGTCTACATGTATGGTCTTTTAAACCAGCCAGAACTTTGAGATCACACACAAAATTTAGAGCAGATTGCTATTCATGTTATTGACTTCTGTCCTTAGCCGCAGTATTGATAGAATAGAAACTCAACACGGCCCAGCAGTAGAGCTACAGTACTTTATATGCACTGGGTCTCTGGTATCTTTTTGAGTCAAGTGTCTTTTTTTTTTATTGTTTCAATCTCAGCAGCCACCTCATGTCCCAAGGGGCAAGTATCTCCAAATTAGCATTTTGTAATAGCTTACCTTCTAGTCTTTCCCACAACTTTACTGTCTTAATGTACCAATAAAACTACATCAGATCTGCTAATGACATTTTATAATTTCCCAGTCTGACATCAATGCAAGAACAATAGTTCCTAGGGGCTATGGCACAAGTATTCTCAGGGAGAACTGTGGTGGTCTTTTGTGTGGGACCTTTGCGTTCAAAACTCAGGAGTGCCACATGCCAAAACAAACTCTTGCAATAACATAGCTGGTTAGATAAAGAACACAATAAAAGAAAACCTTGGATCACAGGTTAGCATTTTCAAAGACACTGACCTGTATCTAGCCTTGTTTTGATATGCTCGTATTTTTGATTTTGTGGAATTCTTTTCTTCAAGATCTGAAATAAAAAAAAATTTAATTTTACTTAAATACTCAGCTTGCTGAACTATAGATCTAAGAGGAGTGTCAACCAATTGTCTCAATGATATCTACTCATTTTTATTTATCATAAATATTAATAGGGTCTATAGAGCACCACAAGATCAAAGCAAGGGAGTTATGGAATAAAATGCACTAAGTTTGCCCAGGAGCAGTAACCCATAGCAAACAATCAGCAGGTAGCATTTACTGGTCACCTGCAAACATTTTATTGGTTGCTATGGATTACTACTCCTGTGCAAATTTAGGGGGTATTTACTAAAATCTGAAAATTTCTGATTACTTTGTTAAAACTGCTTCGACCAAACTCCCATCCACTTTTTTATCAATAAATTAACTCTAAAAAATCTGGTGCGGGAAAAGACTCAAAACTGTGAAAAAATCAGAATCGTATGTTTTTTTTCAAATTTGACACCCCGAAAACTTTATCTATTATATTCTGAGTAAATCGGATTATTGTACAAAACGCAACACAAATCATGACATCTTCCAATTGTAAACAAGACATCTGCCATTGACGTCTTCATGAACTCAGCAGGTTTGAAATGGAATACTTTTTTATTTGGACTTTTAGCAGTCTCAAGGTTTGATAAATCACGAAAATTTTGTGTTTTTGTATTTTCTACAAAAAAATGGTGTTCCCCCTTTAAAACTTTGACCAGAAAAAGAAAATCAGACATATAATAAATAACCCTCTTAGTGTATTTTATCACATAAGGGGTATGTGTGCCGTTATAGATTGTATGCGGACAGAATCAGAGGTTTGAATAATACCACGTGACTTGTAGCAAATGATTTTCTTAGACTTGGTTTAAGTGATGTACCTTAATGTTCTCTACCATAGGGATAAAGGCTATTAGGTTAGCACTGCTTCTGCTCTCTTTTAGCTGGGTTCATATGTCTACCCTCTATATCTTCATAATAAATCTTAGAGGGATACTGTCATGGGAAAACATGTTTTTTTCAAAATGCATCAGTTAATAGTGCTACTATAGCAGACTTCTGCACTTAAATCCTTTTTTCAAAAGAGCAAACAGATTTTTTTATATTTAATTTTTAAATCTGACATGAGGCTAGACATATTGTCAGTTTCCAGGTGCCCCCAGTCATGTGCCTTGTGCTCTGATAAACTTCAGACACTTGCTACTGCTGCACTGCAAGTTAAAGTGATATCAACCCTCTCCCCCCCCAGCAGCCTAACAATAGAACAATGGGAAGGTAACCAGCTTCCTGGTAGATCTAAGAATAGCATTCAATGGTAAAAAATCAAAGTCCCACTGTGACTCCTCCAGTTTCATGGAGTAGGAGAAACAATAACCCGCCTGAAAGCAGTTCCATCATGAAGTGCTGGCTTTCTAAAAGAGCATTACTAGACAAAATGTCCTGAGATGACTGCCTACAATCCAATATTACAAGTTAAAAAAAATATACTTGCTGGTTCAGGAATACATTTTTATAAGTTTATATTTGCAGTAGAAACAGTGTAATTTAGAAATAAAAACGATACCATAAAAATCATGACTGCATCTCTTAAAAAAGAAACTAATCGGACCGTTTAACAAAGGGCTTTAGAACTTGTGTTCAATTCTACTAACTAAAATGTCAATTTGTCAGAAAAGAGAATCATGGTATGTATACATGAAACGGTGTAATTTGTCTACCATCATTGTGGTTTCATTCTTTTTTGGAGTTCACGGTACTAAAAACTGCACCTCTTTGTCATTCTGTGGACTATTCATATAGGTATGGTGGTAGTTTTCAAGCACTTGTACATCTCAATATGTAACAAAAAATGAACAAATTATAAATGTCGGTGTGTATGTACCATTATATATTTATTGCTAATTTATGAAATGGTGATATGACAGACTTTCTAAAACCATACATGGAAAAAATGATAAATGGTGTTTATCCAAAGAGAAGTATAAGGCCATTGGTTTTTTGAAGGCACTGCAGTTTTTTATACTTAAAATTGTATTGGATCTGTAATTCAAACATATTTAATGATAATTAGAGGGTGCTGTTGCAGTTCATAAAAGGATGGATGTTTATTTTTGTGGTGGAAAAAAAATAAAAATCCATAAAGATAAACAATAGTATTTAATTTGATTGTACATATTCCATGTGTTTGAATTTTCTAGGGACAACGTCTGCAGGACCTTTTAAAATGGGTTAATTAAGAATGAATGATTATTCATGTAATCAAGAGCTTTACAGAGTAAAGACAAACAGAAACAAGACAGTGTGTGTATATATATATATATATATATATATATATATATATATATATATATATATATATATATATATATATATATATATATATCTATACAGACAAACATTTTACCAGTGTATGGGTGGATAAGGAGATCATCTCCAGTGTCATACTGGATTCCTGTGGGCCCACTAAAAGGACAGCTACAGGGTCGGACTGGGGTGCCCACTGGGACTGCTGACCAGAATGTCAAGAGAGGGGGGTCTGGCCCATGAGGGTCGGAGACCACTGGGTTTTTTCCCGGTGTCCCTCCAGGTCAGTCCGACCCTGGACAGCCGCCATACTATCACCCACTGGTTTCTGCCCATATCAGAGAGCCCAGCCCAACACAGATTACCTCTTCAAAATGATCGCGAAGGCCTTTTTGAGTGCATGACCCACTGGTACAAGACATTATTCCTAAAGGAGCGTAATGAGGGCTATTCCAAGCATTTGTCACCAAGGGCTGGTGAGTTCAGAACTGTAACTGGCAGCTCCACCGACCACCCAACCTCTTACCCAGTGTCGGACTGGCCACTGGGATACCAGGAAAACTCCCAGCGGGCCCAGGTGTCAGTGAGCCTTTTGCTTTATGTGACCAATTTCATGGTCATTCCTTATTTCTTTATGGGAATAAATGCTTCTCTTGGTCTGGTGGGCCCCTGGCATCCCAGTCCGACACTGCTCTTACCCTATTGTTACCTCTAACTATGGGGTATTAACAACTGCAACAGGTATTAAAGACAGACTGCATTTCTCTTAGAATGAATGGGAATGTTGCTCTTTCTTTGCATTACAGAGGCCTGTAAGTTTGCAGCTGTAGCTGACAATATCTGGCATAGTTGCACAAGGCCAAAAAGAAGTTGATTGAGCTGCCTGCAACAGCATGTGCCCATGAGCCACAACATACAATCTCCCCAATTAAACTGCATTGCCATCAGCAGATCAACGACGGCTGGTGAATGAATATCAATATACAGCTTTGTTGTATGTAGAGCACTTTTGCCATTCCCAGACACGGTCTCTCACCTCTGAATCCCCGATGCTCCTCTTCGCTGACATGATCTTATCCGAAAACTATACAGTACTGTGGCCCCGGCAACTTCCCTCCACCGCCCCCTGCCTTGCAACAAACGGCAGTATCTAACAATCGCTTTCTGGATTGGTGGAACTCGTAGTGAACACAAATCGCAGTGTTTATGACTAAAAAAGAAGGCGTTGCTTATGGTGCTGGTGACAGTTCGCTGCAGTTGCTAGGCGACACGGGACGCCACATGCTTAATGGTGCAGTCCGTGGTCTGTTCCCGCCTGACTGCCCGGTGATGTGGGCTGTTGTAGTGTGGCCTGTTTACATTGTAGCTGTAGAATCTCGGAGTTGGAGGGAAGATAAACGTTATAGAGAACAGATTTATCTTCCAGTCACCTGCTTTCATTAAAATATTATATATTGCAGGTCTGGACTAAGAGTCAAAATAGGTCCTGGAATTTCGAGTACACAGAGGCCCAAACAGCCCCCACCAGCCCACTAAATGCACCTTATAGCAGCCCCTCTGGCATTTGCCAGAACCCACAGAGTGCCAGTCCGGGCCTGATGCAATTCATAATTTCTAAGAGTAACCCTTTCTTGGTTGTGCTTGTGAAAAAATCTGAATTTTGTTTAATATTTTCTGTTATAGACTCATATCCATTTAATATTAAATTGGAAGTAGACTTCATATATGGTATGATTGTTTATTAGACAGACATTTACCAGGATTAACCCGTTTGTCTAAAAAAACATTATTAGGGCTCTTACAGACAAGCGTTTTTAGCTGCACTCCCCTGCGTTCCGGTTTCATGCGTTCAGCCGCAGGGGAGCGCAGGAGTAGGCGCACTGAATTCTTTTCAATGTGGCTGTACTCACACAGACACATGTAAGTGCCGAATGCAGGAAAAATGCGTCCCAACCTGCGTTCGGTGCTTACATGCGTCTGTGTGTTTACAGCCACATTGAAAAGAATTCAGTGTGTCTACTCCTGCGCTCCCCTGCAGCTGAATGCATGAAACCGGAACGCAGGGGATCGCAGCTAGAAACGCTTGTCTGTAAGAGCCCTTAAGCTGCAGCTATTCTACTTTTGTTCAAGCTCTGGCACAATAGGCTTTTTTTGGCCACAACCATTAACTACATTGTATCTCTTTACATTGAAACTGTTGCCATGTAAAGCTCTGCAAGTGGCTCTGAATGATTGATTTTCATGTCAGCAATTTTAGTTATATTTTTGTTCTAGCCTCTACTTCAGAGAAAAACATAAGGGACCTGGCTCTTTATGGGAAATTAAAATAAACTATTCACATTGTACAATTGTTCTCTTCATATCTGATAATTTTCAGAAGTGGAAAAAGGGTCTTTATTATTTTCAGTATAAAGGTAAAAAGAAATGAAAAGCCACCAAATGAATGTGGAAAAAGGCACTTTATTTACTCCAAAAGGTTAAAGGCTGTTTAATAAGGATTATCACGGGTGTGCTCAATCAGCTTGGTGAGTGCAAGCCAAGTCTCCTCTGCAGTTGGAATGATTTGGTTAGCTGGTAGTGCAAATCCATAGCGGCCTGTGTCACGCAGCTCAAAGGTGTAGGAGTGCTTAATTCCCTGATCGTAGGTCCAGTCAATGGTTCCTCCACTTGCTTGATCTGCAATTTACAAATATGTATCTCTAAATTATGTAATCTCAAAAACTTTAAATTTTAGGGAGTTATCCCTCCATGTAAACTTTTTTTTATATGTGTTCACAAAAGGCCAATCCAATCAAATAATTGTGTTTAATTGCATTAAATAATATAAAGAAACACAGATATAGATATAAGGAACAGTTCATATAAACTACAGTATTAAAGTGCTATAGAATGGGAAAGATAATAATCCAGTGCTGTGTCTGGCACTTTAGTTTTTTTGAACTCTTACTTTTTTTACTTATTTTCTTTGTGCTCCGATCACATAATACATTTCCCTGATTTTACACCATTTGTTTCTGGCCCCCTAAAATGAAAATTGGAGCACTCCATGGGCCTTACATCAAATAACAATGTGGAGCTAGCCCAATTACATACATTTATACATGCTTTTTGTACCTGTCCACTGATACATTTTTGGCAAAAGTAGCAACATTCTTAGTACAAACTCTCAGTATGCCAAATGTGTGGTCCCCAGAGGTATGTGTTTTTGGACTGGTGGAAAACATAGTGCCTGACAAGTACTGGCGCACGCTCCTGCGATTCCTATATTTTTATGCTAGGAAAACAATTATCCTCTCATGGAAGTTGCCTACTGCGCCAACCGTAAAATTATGGAAATTCCTAATAAATGAAGCACTCCCTCTTTAGAAGCTGACATAAATATGTAGA
Source organism: Xenopus laevis (assembly GCF_017654675.1). Taxonomy (NCBI): domain Eukaryota; kingdom Metazoa; phylum Chordata; class Amphibia; order Anura; family Pipidae; genus Xenopus; species Xenopus laevis. The sequence continues at coordinate 65,084,280 of NC_054376.1, forward strand.
GGCTTCCTGGACAAATTTGAAAAAGTCTGGGGTCCATGGGCTGATGCACTGGACTCAGTTACACCTAGGGTACTTTTTCTGGGAAAAAAAATACCGGCCTTCATATATATATTTAACTTTTTTCCCTATTATTAACATTGGGATCAACCATCATTTTTTACTGGCCAGGCCAGTAAGATAACGGCCAGGTGGCAACCCTAGTTACACCACAGAGCAATAGTAAAATTAAACCCCCTCCTCCCTACTTTCTCTCTCTCCCCTTTTCCACCTCTTTATCTATAATATGTTATGTTAAATTTAATTGACTCACTCCAAGAGCATTGGCTCCTTTAGGCAATTTTTTTTACAGAATACAGAACTTAGTATATGTACCAGTAACCAATGCTTTCCTGATCTGACTACTATATGTTTGTTGAAGTTCAAACAAATAAATAAAACCTTTAAAAAAAACGTAAATTGGGTATTCTACTATATGTTTCTTAAAGTGTCTGAAGCACCCCATGATCTATTACCCTAATGTGTAAACAAAGTTTTCTAGTACAGGAAAAAACACTGAAATATAAAAAGTAGGAGAGAAATTGCCTTCTGAATTAAAAAGTGTTTCTATTTTTTTGTAAACTTACAGATCGTAGTAATTATGCTGCCATAGGTGTAAGCTGTTCCATACAGTGAGGCCAAGGCATTAACAGCATCCCTTGACACAGCGTTCTAGGTTGAATTACAAAAACAAAATTAAAAAAAACATCATATGTTAAATGATACAAATGCAATTTCATATATATAGTAGCTTACTAGCTCATCGTGGTTGGGGGCTCTGGCACTAGTATATCCATATGGAAAGAGAAGCATCTGGGAGTAGCTGTGAATGGAGACAAAGCCTTTGATGTTGCCGTGACTTTTCACAAAGTCCACAATGGCTTTCACTTCAGGTTCAGAATGGGCAGCGCGTCCTCTGTAGGTTTCAGTGCAGGCATTTGAGCTTGAGCCAGGACCTAGAGCACATCATTATCATAAATTGAAGACATAGTTTCATAAAGAAAAAAATTTTAATGGAAAGAAAAACAACTTTGTCTGTCAGTAAAATGCATTTGGGGCTTACATGCCAAAAGGTGTGTCACGGCCGGCACCCAATACCAGAACTAGAGCCAAGCACCGTGGTCAGAGCTCTCTTCACCAGTATGTGTGACCACTTTTGGGCTTCGGGAAGGCCCTCCGCCTACTGGGGTGCCACCTGGACTTATGAGTGGGCAAGGCTAGAGTTCTGGCAAGCAATGGGGCACGGCAGGTATCTAGAGTCTTTTGGGCCGAGGATCACAGTTACAGGCAAGGATGAGGCAGAGAGGATAGTCAGACAGGCTGGGTCGAGGCAGGCAGATAGCAAGGATCGTCAGGCAGGAAAGGGTCAAAACCGGGTATCAAGCAGAAGGGGTTCAGGCAATAGAGTAGTCGGTTAACAGGCACAGGTCAGGATTCAGATGGGAGCGTCGTCAGGAAACAGGCAGAGGTCAAAAACCGGATTCAAACAGGTTCAGAATATAGCACAAGGCTCAGAAGCACCAGGAAACAATATCCTATCACGGGCAATGCATAAAGTAAAACTGTACCTTTAAATACATTTGAAATTCGCGCCTTTGTATGACGTCAGCGCGCCTGCGCCTTTAAATAATGCGCATGCGCGCCGCGCGCGCACTAGGACCCGGAAGCCGACGGAGAAGGAGCGCGGCGGCGTGGCGGCCGTCCACGCCGCCGCGACTCAGGTAATTTTCTTACATTACCCCCCTCTCTAGGGGGGGCCACTGGACCCCCAGGCTTCCCAGGAAACTTAATGTGAAATTGCCTCCTGAGGCGGTCAGCCTTGATGTCATCAACTGAGACCCAGGAGTTCTCCTCAGGACCGAATCCCTTCCATCTAGTGAGGTACTGGAGTTTGTTACGTACCAAACGGGAATCAAGGAACTCCTGGATCTCAAATTCAGGCTGACCGTCAACTTGCACTGGAGGAGGAACAGAAACAAGGCGGGTGTTAGAAGCAGGTTTTAGTAGCGAGACATGAAAGGAATCAGAAATTTTGAAATTAACAGGTAACTTAAGACGAACAGAAGAAGGGTTGATAACAGAAGTGATGGGATATGGACCAATGAAACGGGGACCCAATTTTAGGGAAGGAACTTTCAATTTAATGTTCTTGGTGGAGAGCCACACCAAGTCTCCCACCTTATATTGGGGTGCCTCCCTGCGTCTCCTATCAGCAGCCCTCTTCTGAGAGGATGTAGCTGTCTTAAGAGAGTTGTGAACTTGTGACCAGACTTTAGAAAACTGTTCGACAGAGGAGTTGGCAGATGGAACAGAGGAACCAGACCCTGAAAAAGAAAATGCCTTGGGGTGCAACCCATTAACAATAAAAAACGGAGACTCCCCAGTGGAGGAGTGTGAAGCATTATTGTAGGCAAATTCTGCCCAGGATAACAATTCTGCCCAAGAAGACTGATTCTCAGAGACATAGCACCTTAGAAATTGTTCTAAGGTCTGATTTACCCTTTCAGTTTGCCCGTTGGTTTGTGGGTGATAAGCAGTAGAAAACGAAAGATTAATCCCCACTAAAGAGCAAAATGCTCGCCAAAACTTGGAGACAAACTGAACCCCTCTGTCAGAAACAATATTAACAGGAAAACCATGTAACTTGAATATGTGCTGAATAAAAAGCTCAGATAAGGTTTTAGCGGAAGGGAGATGTGGAAGTGCGACAAAATGACCCATTTTGCTAAATCTGTCCACGACCACCCAAATTACTGTTTTCCCCTGGGACGATGGTAAGTCCACTATAAAATCCATCGAAAGATGGGTCCACGGTCTCTCAGGAATAGGCAGGGGAATGAGTAATCCCTGGGACAAATTTTTAGAAGATTTAGAGCGTTGGCAAACAGGGCAAGAGTCTACAAACGATTTTACATCTTGCTTGAAAGTTGGCCACCACACACTTCTGGACAACAAAGATGTAGTTTTACTTACACCGGGGTGTCCTGCCATTTTGGAATCATGAACCTCTCTTAACACCTGTTCTCTGAGATTTTCAGGAACAAAAAGCCTCCCCTCAGGAGTGTTGGAGGGAGCATCATTTTGAACAGAGGACAATAAGGAAGAGAGGTCAGATTCCAATGTGGCTACAATACATTCCCTTGGGATAATAGAAGGATTATCATCTAAGTCAGAACAGATTGAGTCGAAGCTCCTAGAGAGAGCATCTGCCTTGATGTTCTTTGTACCAGGTCTAAAGGTTAAAGAAAAATCAAACCTGGTGAAGAACAGAGCCCACCTAGCCTGTCTGGGGTTTAATCGCTTAGCTGACTCAATATAGAGCAAATTCTTATGGTCAGTATAGACCGTAATCTGGTGTTTAGCCCCCTCCAGTAGGTGCCGCCATTCCTCAAAGGCCCACTTGACTGCCAACAATTCACGATTCCCTATATCATAGTTTACCTCAGCGGGCAGGAACTTCCTAGAGAAGAACGCACAGGGATGCAATTTGTTGGTAGTCGGGTGCCTTTGGGAAAGAACCGCCCCTGCTCCTACCTCAGAAGCATCTACTTCCACAATGAAAGGTAAAGCAGTATCAGGATGGCGTAGAATTGGGGCGGAACTGAATTCCCTCTTGAGGGTTTCAAAAGCTTGAATAGCTTCAGGGGGCCACATGCTGGGATCAGCACCTTTTTTGGTTAAATTAGTGATGGGCGCCACTATGACAGAAAAGTTTTTGATGAATTGCCTGTAATAATTTGCGAACCCCAAGAATCTCTGGGTTGCACGCAGTGAAAGGGGTTGAGTCCAATCCAGGACAGCTCTCACCTTGCCCGGATCCATTTCAAGACCCTTAAAAGAAATGTTGAACCCCAGAAATTGGACAGAGGTTACCTCGAATGTGCATTTCTCTAACTTAGCATACAGACAATTCACCCTTAACCTACGTAATACCTCACAGACATGAATGCGATGTTCGCAAAGGTTTGCAGAAAAAATTAGTATGTCGTCAAGATAAACCACCACATATACCCCCAACAGGTCCCGGAAGATGTCATTGACAAATTCCTGAAACACTGCTGGGGCGTTACATAGACCAAAGGGCATTACGAGGTACTCATAGTGGCCATCCCTGGTATTGAAAGCAGTTTTCCACTCGTCCCCCTCCCTGATCCGTATGAGATTGTAAGCTCCCCTCAGGTCTAATTTGGAGAAGATTTTAGCATCCTTGACCTGGTCAAACAATTCAGAGATAAGGGGTAAGGGATAGCGGTTTTTCACAGTGATCTTGTTCAAGCCCCTATAATCAATACAGGGGCGTAAACCACCGTCTTTCTTGCCTACAAAGAAAAACCCTGCCCCCGCAGGGGAACTGGAAGGCCTAATAAACCCTCTATCAAGGTTCTCTTGAATATACTCTCTCATTGCCTGGGCCTCAGGCAATGAGAGGGGAAAGGTTCTGCCTCGAGGGGGAGATGATCCCGGAAGCAGATCAATAGGGCAGTCATACTGCCGATGTGGGGGTAGTGTCTCAGCTGCCTTTTTGGAAAATACGTCAGAATAGGCAGTGTAGGCAGATGGTAACCCCTCAAGGATGGTATTACCCACTACAGATGGAGTACACACCCCACTACAACCAGAGCCCCACTGAATAACCTCCCTAGAAACCCAATCTATCAGAGGGTTATGCCTCTGGAGCCAGGGTAAACCCAGAATGAGAGGACAGGAAGCTCCCTCAATGAGGTACAAAGCTATTTCTTCAGAATGCAGATTACTTATACACAAGGACAGGTTGATGGTCTTTTGGGAAACCACCCCAGACCCCAAGGGTCTTTTATCTACAGCAAGGATTCTCATGGGCGGATTAAGGGCAACCAGTGGAATTTTGAATTTTGCAGCAAAAGCCGCGTCCAAGAAATTACCCTCTGCCCCAGAATCAATGAAAGCCGACACTTCGATAGTGCCCGTAGGCCAGGTCAATTTAACTGGTAATAGAACCTTAGAGGCAGATTGGGGAGAGGAAACGCCTGCACCCAAATGGAGCTCCCCTTCTCCATTTAAGCTTGGGCGTTTCCCGGCCTCTTGGTGCATTGATTGAGAAAGTGACCCTTCTCCCCACAATAAATACACAGCCCAAGGGACCGCCTGCGTGCCTTTTCCTCAGGAGTAAGGTGTGAGATGCCTAGCTGCATAGGCTCCTCCTGAGGTTGAGACACAGAGGGGTTTGAAAACTTAGCACTATGAACATGTTTATACCCAACATAAGTATCCTGTTCATCCCTATTCACCCTTTGTCTCCTATCTATCTGGATGGCCAAAGACATAAGGTCATCCAGACTAGAAGATAGGGGATAGTTAACAAGGCTGTCTTTGACAGATTTGGCCAGACCAATGCGAAACTGACTCCGTAGAGCCGTATCATTCCACCCCGTTTCCACCGCCCACCTACGAAACTCAGTACAATAAGTTTCCACCTCCCGTTTACCTTGGCGTAATTTACGAATCGCGGAGTCGGCCGAAGAGGCGCGATCCGGGTCATCGTATAGAATAGCCATAGAACGGAAGAACTGGTCTAAAGATAAACGGGCAGGATCGGTGGCTGGCAGTCTAAGTGCCCAGATTTGGGGGTCACCCACTAATAGGGTCATAACGAATCTGACCTTTTCCTCATCAGAGGGAAAAGAATGGGGGAAAAAGCTGAGGTACAGCTTGCAGGCTTCTTGAAAAACAAAAAACTGGGTTCTGTCCCCACCGAACTTGGCAGGAAATGCGATCTTGGGTTCCTGGGGTCTGGATGTAGAACCCCTATCTGGCGGGGAACCCACAGAGGATGTAGGAACAGAACTAGCTGACTGCTGCGAGGGTCCCAGCTGGCGGGTTAGATTATGGAACCCCTGGAGCAGATAATTTTGCTTTTGCTCCTGGTCCTCCATTCGTTGCAGCAAAGTAGTAAGCAACAGATCAGTGGATGTTGGGAGAGGAGCAGCAGCAGCAGCAGCTTCAATGTGATCGTCGTCCTCCATGGCCCGTGATAATGTCACGGCCGGCACCCAATACCAGAACTAGAGCCAAGCACCGTGGTCAGAGCTCTCTTCACCAGTATGTGTGACCACTTTTGGGCTTCGGGAAGGCCCTCCGCCTACTGGGGTGCCACCTGGACTTATGAGTGGGCAAGGCTAGAGTTCTGGCAAGCAATGGGGCACGGCAGGTATCTAGAGTCTTTTGGGCCGAGGATCACAGTTACAGGCAAGGATGAGGCAGAGAGGATAGTCAGACAGGCTGGGTCGAGGCAGGCAGATAGCAAGGATCGTCAGGCAGGAAAGGGTCAAAACCGGGTATCAAGCAGAAGGGGTTCAGGCAATAGAGTAGTCGGTTAACAGGCACAGGTCAGGATTCAGATGGGAGCGTCGTCAGGAAACAGGCAGAGGTCAAAAACCGGATTCAAACAGGTTCAGAATATAGCACAAGGCTCAGAAGCACCAGGAAACAATATCCTATCACGGGCAATGCATAAAGTAAAACTGTACCTTTAAATACATTTGAAATTCGCGCCTTTGTATGACGTCAGCGCGCCTGCGCCTTTAAATAATGCGCATGCGCGCCGCGCGCGCACTAGGACCCGGAAGCCGACGGAGAAGGAGCGCGGCGGCGTGGCGGCCGTCCACGCCGCCGCGACTCAGGTAATTTTCTTACAAGGTGTCCGCAGAAAATTTTACGGGGGGGGGGCTAATATCAAATAGGGTAACATCCCACTGATTAACCTATTCATGACAATGCAGTACTAATTATGTATAATATTGTAATAGATTAATACATTCCTAGCTATATTCATTTTCATTTATGAAAACATTTACAACTGTTATTGTTATTTAATGCTACACTGCTCTACTCAGAATAGGTGGTAGACACAGTTTTAATTAAAATGTGCTTTTCAAAAAACTTTTGGTAGGAACACAATTCCTCCTTCCTAAGCCCTCCAACTAATATAGTGACAGCCAATGAACACTCTTTCCTGATAGCAGGTAGCTAACTCAGCCAGTCCCCTGCAAATGCTACAGGCAAGCTGCCGCCTACCAATTAACTTTATTACTGGCACTGCAGGCTTCTCTTCAAATCCTCCTTAGTCCCTTGCGATATCACTGTGTGAGTTTTATATTTTATAATACACACATCATGTGACCCAAATTACATCACTAGGCACTGATTATATTTATTGCCATCACCATTTATAAGAATATAATTTAAAAGATATTCATGGCTTTTATTTATTTCATAATTCTTACCTCCAAAGCCTGCATCCCAGTTTCTGTTGGGGTCAGTTCCAATACAGCGGGAACCAGAATTTGGAGATCTGGTTTTGCGCCACATACGATTCTGCAATGTTAAAAAATTGCTGTTAATACTGGAGAGTATGATGGTATAGCTTATTGTGTTCCAAGAAAATATCTTTATTCTGTGTGCATAGAATTTATAGACAAGTGGAACCTCCATATGTTTATTTCAGCAGTCATATATATCTATAAAATAGTACCTTCTATAAGAATTAGTTACAAAGCTTAACTGACTTTTATTACCTATTTGTACTTAAACTGGGTTTCCAAAACAATGATAAGTTCAGTTAAGTTTTTCATCTATACAAATTTAATGTATAACATTAGGTGGAATGTCATGTTTTGCTAGCACAAAAAACCTGCGCAAAGACAATTGCAAACGTAAGTGACTATGTTTGCGTCCTTTATGTCCTCATTGACTTCATCTCAAAGTTTGCGAACACTTGGCTCTTGTGAACATTCGCAGTGTATGTAATTAATTTTTGCGAAAGCAAAGTCTTTTTAGTGACAAAATATTTAATGAAACTCCAGAGCAGTTGTTAACGCTAAACCTTTGCTTAGACTGATTTTACATTGTGAGCAGTGCTTAACATGCAAACCTTGGTTTCAGTATCTGTATATAGTAGAAAATCAAATGGCACACACTCTTGCAAATGTGCATTGCATTGTAGTTTATTGAGATCCACACACAACGTTTCAGCGGTACAACCTCCTTTCTCAAGTGCTCTCTTTTTGAAGAGAAAGGAGTTTGTCCCTCCGAAACATTGTGTGTGTGTATCTCAATAAACTACAAGTTTTTTGCACATTTGCCAGAGTGTGTGCCATCTGATTTTCTACTAACTACAGCTCAAAGTCTTCTATGCTTCAAGAGCATCAGGGCAGAGTGCATTTGGGCCACACAGAAGCAATGCTTTGAACAAGCCATAACTATCGGGCTGCCTTGCCCTGACAGACACACTAGCTTGTGTCTAGGAAATTCAATGCTAGTAAGGTAGCAAAGTAACAGTGAGGTTCCATACATGTACATCTTGAATGCCTCTGGAATTGAGCACAAGGATTTGTGCTTAACCACACAAGCCCATTGAGGGCAAAACATATGGGGGCCGATTCACTAAGCTCGAGTGAAGGATTCGAATGAAAAATACTTCGAATTTCGAAGTATTTTTTGGGTACTTCGACCATCGAATGGGCTACTTCGACCTTCGACTACGACCTTCGACTTCGATTCGAACGATTCGAACTAAAAATCGTTCGACTATTCGACCATTCGATAGTCGAAGTACTTTCCCTTTAAAAAAAAGTTCGACCCCCTACTTCGGCAGATAAAACCTACCGAAGTCAATGTTAGCCTATGGGGAAGGTCCCCATAGGCTTGCTAAACTTTTTTTGATCGAAGGATTTTCCTTCGATCGTTGGATTAAAATCCTTCGAATCGTTCGATTCGAAGGATTTAATCGTTCGATCGAACGAAAAATCCTTCGATCGTTCGATCGAACGCTTAGCGCTAAATCCTTCGACTTCGATATTCGAAGTCGAAGGATTTCAATTCGAGGGTCGAATTTCGAAGTATTTTTTACTTCGAAATTCGACCCTTAGTGAATCTGCCCCATGGTGTCAGTTGTTGCCTTTCATGGCAAATTAGTTGTTTATGTTTTAAAGCATAATGTTAACAATAAGGTCAGTAAAATATTATCTGAACAAAATAATTAAAAAATAAAATGTATTGATACACAGTATTTTGCATTTTGGAGGAGCATGCAGAGGCAGCTCTTTAAAAATCATTGGAAAATTACACCTCTCAACATTCCTATTACTCCCACTATATAGACAAAAATACCTTAAAGCAGGTTGTTCCTTCTACAGACTTCTATAGACTGAAGCCATGTGAGTTTTTCTGCATATTACAGCTAGCACAAAATGCCCCAAACCACCCTGCTGTCTCCACTTGACTGTTATCTGAAAGTGTCAATGGTGGTGGTTCTCAGTACAGAAATGATCTAATATGCATTTTCAAGCCAAGATCTGTAAAGCTGGCTCTGGTACTTGCCTTTTATGCTGAAAATGCTGTTGCCCCATGTGCCAAACAAATGACTATAGATATTGTTACTGTTTAATAAAGACTAGTACTCACAGCACAAACATAGATAGTGCTGCAATAAGCATCATTCATCATAATAATCAGCATTTACACCTGAAATAACCTAAAGGCTAAAGTGTGTCAAAAGATTAGTAATTCCTTAAAACACCAATAAATGAATGCAGTTTACAGTAATCTCATGTAACCTATATGTGGTTGGTAGGATCTATCAGAAGACAGTTAATAATCATACCGATGTATGAGTGTAAACAAAGCCATCAGGGTTGGTCACAATTTCCAAGAGGATATCAATTTTGTTGAGTGTATTTGTCAAGGATGCATCTTTCCCATAATCTGTTACAATCTGTCAAAAAGTGAGGATATTGCAAAGTATTAACAATCAGTCTAAAATAAATTGTGAAAAGGCTGAGAAGTAAAAGACAAGAAAATACATTGCAGTTGCATGACTAGATAAAAAAGGACCCCTGCAATGCATTAAAACTGAGCATCCTAACTAGAGGAAGAATTACATAAACCAGAGATGAGCAACCTACTGCTCTCAGATATTGGTGAACCACAACTCCTGTCAACTGTTGGTGGGATGTTGGGAAGATGCTATAGGTCAGACATCTCTTATTCAAAATCTTTTTAAAAAATTTAAATCATTTTGTTAAACAGTATCACACTATATCGTTTTATCAAGGGCCCAGGAAAAATTACATCACTGCCCTTATTAAATAAGCATTCTGCACACAAGTCCTTCATGAATTTCCTTCAAACATCATGAATCATGGTTTATGATTTTCCTATCTTATCAGCATATACTTCAGATAACATACAATTTAATTTCAAGTAACATAAACATTTAAATTGTGATATGTACCTTTTTGGCAAACCAAACACCACTAGCTTGTGTGACCCACTCACGGGAATGGATACCAGTGTCAATCCAGAATGCCGGGCGGTTGGGACCTGTGCTGAACTAAACAGGGGAAGAAATGAAATGGCAGAGAGTGGAAATCAGTTTCATGTTTTTATTTGGAAAGATTATAATAAAATTGTGCTAAAAGTGTGGGTTTTTTTAAGCAATAGAGAACTTTGAACACCTTTTTCTTAACATTATTCTGTTGTATTTAAAACACTAATCACCCTGCATTGTACCTTTATTGTTACTTTATTTGCAATTCCATCACTCATTTCATGTTAAAGCCATTTCCTTATTTTGTCTCAGGCTCACTGCAATGTAATCTTTTATTGTTTATTATCTACACCATCACCCAAGCAAAATGATTACATTTATTGCATAGTGGAGTTTATAAGGAAATGTTTTTTGCTAATAAATGATTAGAGGTTTTTTTCTAAAAAACAAAATGCATGGAATAATTCAGTATAAAAACCCAGCTTTGTTACAGAAAGTATTAATATATAATCAGCTGTGTAAATGCATTGTGTGACCTCTGTGTCCAAGACTGTGGAAACTTGATGTGGTGTCTGTAGTAATAATAGGTGAAGTCACCATGTTGTGCCTTGTGCATTATTTTATTATATCCCTTCAATCAAATGGTTTATATTAATATTAGTAACCTTACCTTCAGAACATTAAGAGGACGGCCTTCATAACTTGAGCCAATCTGTATTTTGCTGACCAAATTTGGATTTTCTCTAACCAAATTGTCGATAAAGGCGTTGATCTGTTAAATGCATCCAAAATTCATATGAATACAATTTCATTTTGGTCAATTAGAACAAAAAATAATTCTTTCGTGCTATGACTTAAAGGTATTATGTCAAGGAAAAACATGTTTTTTTTCAAAACTCATCAGTTAATAGACCTGGTCGAGCAGAATACTGCAAACAGAATTATATTCAATTTTGACATTTGACATGGGGCTAGACTTGTTCTTAGTTTCCTAGGTGCCCTCAGCCATGTTAGTTGTGCTCTGATAAACTTCGGTCATTCTTCACTGCTGCACTGCAAGTAGGAGTGATATCACCCCCTCTATTTCCCTCCAGCAGCCTATCAACAGAACAAGGGGAAGTTAACAGGGTAACAGCTCCCTGATACCCGTATTGCTAAAAATGTTCCCATAACCTAGTGGTAGATATGAGAATAGCACTCAGTAGTAAAACACCAACACCCCACCACAACTCCATTTACACTATTAGAAATGACAGTTTATCTGATAACAGTTCCATTGTGAAGTGTTGGCTCTTTCTGAAACCACAGTGTGGCAGCCATTCAAAGCTGAAAAAGGAGAACATGAATAGGATACACAGCAGATAATAGATAAGCTCTATAATATACAATGGGATTCATGAGAACTTACCTGTTATCTATTGTGTATACTGTGCATGAATGGATGCTCTTATGGCTACACAGCAGCTTCTTTATAAAATGAAAGTAGAGTTTCTGAAGCAAACACGCCAGTTTTGCAAGTGCAAGGCAACACTACATTATACTGCTGATATTTAAAACACTTTCATTTTTTGGTGTTACTGTTCCTTTAAGACTGTTGATATTAATTCTAAATTATAAAGTATTAGTAGATTCAGTTTGTGGGATAAGACTATAGAGCGGGTCATCCACTGTACTGCATAAATATATCTGGAAAGGCCTGAAACAAAATATCTATAGTAATGAGTCAAATCAACTGTACAAGTAATTCTTAAAATGGAAACAATATAGTGTAATATGTCAAATAATATTTACTGATGTGGCCTGTTCCACATACAGTAACATTTGGTCTTGTTTAAATTTAAATTGTTGTGGCATGATGGGTGAATTATAAAGGGGATGAGCAAGCAGTGCCGGGCCACTCTGGGCAGGCACCCTAGGCAGGCCTGGCAGTCGCGGCGCCTCCGCGAATTTGCGTGCGCATGCGCGAATTTGCGCTCGCGTGCGCAAATTGAAGTTCGCGCGCATGTGCAGAAGAGCAAAGAAGCAAGGAAAAAATGTAGAGTCGGGCAGAGAAGGGAACCGGACTTGGGGTAGACCACAGAGGAGGTACGTGCCTGACGTCCTCCCAGCTTTGCGCCCTAGGCACGTGCCTACTCTGCCTACCCCTAGTTCCGGCCCTGTGAGCAAGAGTGCAAGTTGACCATGGGATGATGATGAGCTCTAAGGCTCTGCACATTATTAAATAGCAAAGTGGATATGCTATAGTTTCAACAATACTTTCAGCAACATTTGAATGCCCTAACGCTTCTGTACTCGTGTCATACCATATAGTTTTGCTTTTTAACAATAGTCAAAATAAATACAGAAAAAATGGTTAAGTCACCTCATCAAATGTATGATAGGCAGCATAATTGAAGCTGTCAGTAGACCTTGTGTTTTCAGTGGCACGATTACGTCTCATATCGTTTTGCTCTTCATTCAGCAAACTCTTTATAAAACAAAATGAAAATTACCATCACTTTCATCTTAACAGCAGAGAGAATATTCATTAATATATTAATATGTTATTAATTACTACCATGTACACACAAATACACACACATATACATATATATATATATATATATATATATATATATATATATATATATATATATATATATATATATATATATATATATATATATATAGATGCCTTCCTATTCACGTAACTTATGAGCAGTACTACAGCATCAGCTGCTGTAATAAGCTTAATTATTACAATTAAAAATTACGTTTACATCTGTCCTGAAATGCTGTTTGATTCTGAGTGGACAAGACTATACTTTACTATAACTTTGAAAACATGATCAGCAATTATTCTGCTTGTAATGATGTGGTATTTCCTTTTATATTTAAGATTATATCTATTTTCTTCTCCATATTGTTTTCTTGTTCATCTTCCAGTGTACTATTTAAGCTACTAACCAGTTTTGCTGACCCAAGCATCCTGGTAGCAAAAGAAAAAAAAGTTTGTGCTAACAATAGAAAACAAGTTTTTATGTTTTAATTCAGGGGTAGGGAACCTGCGGCTCTAGAGCCTCATGCGGCTCTTCATCCTGCTTGCTGGGGCTCAGTCTTGCGGTTTTGCCTGTCAGGTCGTATTTACAGCACCTCGCACATACAGCTGTGTTATGTTTTGCGGCTCCAGACTATTTTTCTTTAGTGGGAGAGGGGCAAAATGGCTCTTTTGATAGTAAAGGTTGCAGACCCCTGTTGCTTCCTCTTTAACAGAACATGGGGGGATGTAACGTAAAGATATTCACAATGGAAAACAGTGAACCTAAAAATAGTTTAGTGACCTCATCAGCCAGTAAAATTTTAAAAAAAATTATTTGAATTCTATAGTTTGCACCTGTATTCAGGTTATGTAATAAAACGTCTTACTGAAACAGTTGTAAATATTGAGTGTTATTACATCACCTTTAAGCATCCCTTAAAACTAAGCTATGTGCAATTAAAATCCACAATGTAACAATGTGAGATGCAAATTTCAGATTTTTTTTCTAATTTCTGTTTTTTCAGCTTATTTACAACTTTTACTACCCCCATAGTTTTATATGGTATGTGAACTTCTCATGATTTCTCATACATTTATAGTACAGGTTGCCTCTGTAGGTAGACATTTCAGATAATATCTCCATTCAAATCTGTGACTACATATTACAGTCACAAGTACAGAAACTCCAGCCAGACAACTCTTTTTTAGTTTATAATTTAATACAGACACATTTATTTACATAGTAAAGAAATGATTGCATAATAGAAGGTTTAAACCCTAGAACCAAATAAATTATTGTTCTGTCTGTACAGTGATATTAAAAACCATGCTGTTTTCATCTAATTTATGCCTTGAAAATAACCCACCAATATTTGCCAGTAAACACAGATATTTGAAATCTGAGATACCATGGGGCATATTTATCATAGAGTGAAGTTAGAGATCACCACAGTCCACGAAATTGAAATTACACCACTCTTCATTAATTTCTATGGGAGTATTTATCAATGGGTGAAAGTAAAAGTTCATCCTTTGAAAATACCATAGAAGTGAATGGAGAGTGGGGGAATTTCACTCTAGCAGACTGTGGCGATCTCTAACTTCACTCTTTGATAAATATACCCCTAAAACTCTTGATTACCTGGATGTCGTGAATCATAATGCTGTACTGGATATTGTTGGATTCCAGGTAGACTTTCACTGATTGCAGATTGCGGAATGGAACTCGGATATCAATGGGCAAAAGGACTCTTGAGGGACTTGTCCAAAAATCGATCTAAAGCAAATGAAAATGTGTGAAAAATGTATAATACACGTGCCACTGCAGTTCTATAGACTGAGGGGTAAATTTACTAAGTTGCAAAAATTTGCCAGTGATGGCTTCGCAGCCAACACTTTGCCAGGCAAAAATTCGATCAGACAACGCAAATTTACTAAGATGCAAAGTTTCATCCTGGCTGATTTCGACAGTGCGATCAAATCAAAGCGAAGATGCGCTAGCGTTCAATTCTGCCTAGCCCAACTTCGTTAGAGATCTTGTGCTCAGGCTAATTTGCATACGGAGGGAAAATTCAAGTTGAATGCACCTCTGTTACATGGTGCACTGGTGCACATGCCAAGGGAACCTTAATAAATTCAATAGAGTTGTTATAATGCCCTACACATAAGCTCACTGTAAAATAATGTTTCTATATGTTATAAAATGTATGGGGGAAACCTTTTTTTGGGTGATAGACTTTTGCAGGCTATCACCCTGAAAGACACCAGCGTTTTTTGGATCTGAAAGCGGTAACGCTGGTCACTTCGCCCTTTAGTAAATCTGCCCCTAGGGATATTAGCATTACAGGGTGAAAATTATATGGGTTAGGATACTATATACTTGCATCTACCAGTGGTGCAATGTAAGTTGCTCTCTGCACCCAAAGCTGGTTGTCTCTTTGCCAGGGCAAGCAGTGTTTGTGCTTGCTTTTTACAATTTGAACCTTGCCCCCCTTTATTAAATGATCCATTAAGTATCTTGTTCCATGTCAGTTAAAATAGTTCAGTTCTAGGTAATGCTAGACAGTTATGATTGGACTGTTAGCCCAAGAAGTTCCCATCAGCAACCATTAGTGGTAGAATTGGAGCTTGCATAGGGGCATCAAATATATAATGTATATAATGTGTAATTATTTGTAATAAAATGTAATTATTCACCACAGCAGGAGTGATATTAACCAAAGGGCTGTGTAAGCTTGTCTGTGGTTACCTGTAAATGTTCCAGATCTTCCAACGCCCTCACCAGGTTCACCTGATCCTCATCAGTAGGGAAAATTCGGAGGACTTGTTGTCTGTGTAATAATAAGGCATTGATGTACAAGCCCAAGACACAAAATGAGTTCATAGTGTTATCAATGGTTTTATCTTCTAATATTCACCTGATGACTTTATTCATTAAATGTGCTATATCAACAGGCAAATACTGTTCTGAAGTTTCAGAGAAAAATACCACTTTTACTGCAATTGCATACTGATGTTTCTGCTCAAGTGGAATGAACACTTCATTACTGCTGGCACAGCTGCAGGAGAAGTGATAAGCTCCAATGGCAAGTTCTCGTATTAAACAGAAATGCTTTCCCTTATTTCAGTGGAAAAGGCTGCCCCACACATCTTTTTATTTTTTTAATAGTCAAGGATAGCATCTACTTACCCACTGAAATTCTCCATGCTGGAGGCTGCTGCCACCAGAGCAAGTAAAACTAGTATACCCCTCATCTTGTACAACATAGAACACAAAGAGCAAGGGCCAGGTTTTTTATACTGGAGAATTATCATTTTCATCAGGCTTCCCTACACCTGTATAGTTTCTCAATTGCTGATTAATTATGATTGAATAGTCTGGGAACAGACCACCTGACTAAACATGCTAAATTTAAATGTTGTTTTTATCTGTGTGGTTGCAACTATGTACAGTGGAATGGGGACACTTTTGCTATGTAGTATCAAAATGTTTTCTGAAGCAGCACATATTATAAGAATCTGATTTTCTACAATAAAGCTAATAGTCTTGCCCCCCCCTACACATGTATCCAGTACAAACAAAGTTCTACATCTGTTCATTGTATCTGTAGTTTGAATCTAGAAGGTTGCTTACATCATCAGTTGTCAATAAGTTACATACATGTATTTGCTTAAGATTAATTCCCCTTAGTCATGCTGTCCAATTTGACTTTCTGAGTAACTGAAAAAAGTCAACTTATGATTAGTAAAAATGCAATCCATTTCATACATTACAAGGTAGAAGGCAATTGATCACTTGTAGGTGTTTTTTTCTGCTCCTGGAATATCAAGTTAGAAAACATAATGAAAAATATGATTTCTAGATTTGTGCTAAAACCTGTACTATAATTACTATACATAGTGAAATAGTGTACCCTCAGCCACTCTGAGATAGTTATAACTAGCTGTCTTGAAACTTAACCTTTCTGTCCTTCACCTAAGAGACATGCAAGGGAATTTGGGCTTCACACATACACATTCAACAGAAGAGTTACAGGTTATGACTGGCTAAGTAGACTTAAAGGAGGGCTAAACCCTAAAAATGAAAATGGTTAAAGATGCCGTATTTTACATACTGAACTTATTGTACCAACCTAAAGTTTCAACATTTCAGTAGCAGTAATGATGCAGGACTTGGAAAGGGTCTGCGACACTCACATGCTCAGTGGGCACTGAGCAGCCGTTGAAAAGCTAAGCTTAAGGGTCATCTCAAATCATCAAGCAGAAAATAAAGTTTGTCTGTAATATAAGTTTTAAGTTTAAGCCTTATTTTGTTCAAAATGACATAATTTACCTTTACAAGTTTTGCTTTCTTGTTTGGCTGTAGATTAAACACGTGGGTACCAGTGTTAAAGGGCACCAGTTCTTAAAGGGAAAGTATTCACCTCTTTTTGACATTATCTTATTCAGTTGGGCTTATGTAGAAAAGGTCAGTAAACACTATGTTAACTTTGCACATACATACCTAATTTTACAGACTGAAAGAAATGTGCTTCCGGGACCATTTTCCCACCCCCTTAGGCTTACAGTTTAATGCAACCCGTCCTTGATCGTTTCCATTGTAAAGTTATGAATTCTAGTACTTGAAATCCCCGTGCTTTCCAAAGAATTTGTGCACCTTTCACTATGAAAAGCAGAGCGACTTCAAGTACCGAAACCATTACTTCACAAGGGCTTAAGAGGTGATGGGAAATGCTTCAACAGAGCATCATGACTCTCTTTTAATCTGTGGAATCAGGTATGTCTGTGTAAAAAATACATTTTTTGATAGTGTTTATGCACTTTTTGTATATAACCCAATTGACTGAACTCATGTCAGTAAGCAAGGTGCATTTCACTTTAAGCAATTTAAAAGAAAATAAATATAAAAATTGCTTTTCTTTTGATAGCTTGTTAAAGAAGGTCAACTTAAAATTTAGAAATCTGTGCATAAAAATATTGGTTAAACAGCTCTGACAATATGTTTGTTTCCCATGCAATATGACTGAAAAAAGCAAGACTTCCTTCACTTGTCTCAGTGTGTGATAATTATTACTGTATAATAGATGGGATTACATCACACATACATTTATACAAGTGTGGAAAATGAAAAAATGTATCACAATTTTTGTTTTTTTTTGTTTACACACAATTCAGAATTAATTCCAGGATTCCAGTAGAATTGAGCCGCATTCCAGAGGTACAAAGCTTTCTGCTAGTTACTAAAATACACACATTGGGTTCAACTTGTACCTGTGAGGAAAAGGATGCATGAGGGGTAGGACAAGGTCATACTTCTACACCTTCTCAAACAACAACAAATGTATTCTTGTTTAACAACCATAATTTCTTCTGAAAGTGTAGATGAGTGCAAGTAGATGCAAGTTCAAAAGTGCATTTTATACTCTCTTCACATTCTGCAACCGCTACATTTTCAGCTAAGTTTTACTCAGCACCAAAGGGTAAAGTGTTACAACGTTGTATTCCCCCCCTACCAACTACTAGCTAAGCCACATTTAAGATCCTCCAAGGGTAACGCACTAGATAGAAAGGAACCAAGGAGAAAGGCTGCTGGCACAAATCTGACTATGTCTGGGTGACAAAGGGCCTGAAGGCGAAGACACCTAGGCCCAGAAATGGCAGCTAATTAAAGAAGGATCTCTCAGGCATGAGGAATAAATGTGGAGAAAACCAAAACAGTTGTGGGGAAAGCAAGGGGAAAGCAAGGGGAAAAAAAGGAACGGGAGTTTTGAAAATGAAGCATATACACTGCATATCACTGTATACAATGTGCTTTGGTGGAGGTTCCCACTGCTTCCTACTATATAATGTACTTTTGGCACCAATACACACTACCTTTTATTGTCTGATATGCTTGGGATGTGAGAACCTCTCTCTGAATAATGTAATTTGGATGTCTGTGCACCTGCGTCTCACAATATAATGTGCTTGCACTGCCAGTACCCACTGTCTCTGCATATATAATTCTTTGGATGAGCATGCACTGCTTCTCTGTGCTGGTAGTGCCAACATTCACAGCTCTCACTATATAATGCACTTGCGGTGACAGTGTCTGCTGCTTTCCAGTTGTATAATCTTGCAACTAAATGCTGTCATTCACTGTAGTTTTCTTGGGGTGTAGGACCCACTGTTCGCATTGTATAATATCATAAACCATTTTTTTGTTGTTATAATGTGCTAAACATGACATTGACAGTGTGCATCTGTCTGCCTGGCAGTGAGGGCTGCTAAAACATACTACAGACGCTTCAAGCACTGGATATCTAATGTCCTTATGCAGCCCTTTTTTGCCTGCCATATAATGTGCACCTCTGAACATTTTTCTCACCCCATTTAGCAAAAACTAAAATCACAAAACTCTAACACTGAGAAATTAAGTAACTAAAGCTCTTTTAGGCTACCTAAGACGGATAGTACCCATGTTTTGGTCTGTTGCATTTATAATATTCTAGCTTTTCTTGCTGTATTTGTAAAGACACACTTAAAGCTGAGCAAGTATTAAAGTGTGGCTCTTTACAATCTGGGTGTAACCTTAAAAAGTGGATGTGGCTTAAACTTTGCTATAGCACACATATCATTGTTTCTCAATGATTTTACATTGTTGGTGCTATAAGCATATCTTCCAAAACTGGTGAATACTGCCTGTATTAATGTTGTTGTAGGCCTTTACCATGCACATAATTAGCTGGACACACCTTGCAGTGAAACAAACTCTGATATGTATTACAGTTTTGTGTCACATTCAGTAAGCTAATGTAACTCTTCCCAATGTAAAACACTCCACAGTTACCTTTCTCAACATACATATAGGCAACTTGGGTGCCTATATTAAAAAAAGTTTTTTTTCTTTATATACGACACTGGTGGCAGAGTCGGGTTGGGTAACACTCTCTTTTGCAACTGACCTATCATAGGCCCTACTGTGCAACAGGTGTGTGCAGTCACAAGTCTGGTGAAAGGAAATTCCTCTGATGTTCAGCATAACTTGCCCAGCCTCATAGTAAAATAGCTCATGAGCTAACAGCTGGGTTCCAACTCTGTATGGCTACAGGTGACAACACTGCCCTTACTGGCAGTAAGGTCAGTGTTGTTAGAGGGTTACTCACAGTGTTCCTAACTGTGATTTCACCATGGAATTGCTATTTCACTAACCCCCTCTTCGAGTGTAAGTGTAGCCATGTAGCATCTACTATTCTCTTATTAACCTTTAAGCTTTTGGACCATCCTTTTCCCTGGTCATACTCCATATCAGCAGCCTCATCAGAAAGACCCTCCAAAAAGCTTTAAAAGCCACCCACCCCCTATATTGTATCTTTTTTTCCTTCTGCTTTTGTTGCTCCATTAGAAGCAATATTTTTGCTTTTTAACCTTGGAAAAGCATTAGGTGACCGGAAATGGGATCTTTTTCCATGCACATTACCTCATATCCTGGGATCTTCAATGCTGTTCTGCTGGAAGAGGTAGGACTAAGCTGTTATGGTATGCTTAATGTGCCTTCCTGGTTGTCTTGACCACATCCAGTGGCAAGTGCTTGTCCCCTCCCATCTGTATGCCCTCCTGTCCTGCCGAAAAAGCAGGTGCCAATGGTGTGTGGTCCTGCACCTTTGTAGTTTTGCTGATGATCGAGGGAGGTGGAAGCTAGCAGTCCTCAGTAAACTTTTAGTAAGTGGCTGGAGTCTGATGGTCTCCATTTTGTTTGGTTTCCCTGTGTGTGGAGATATTTTTAAATGGAGTCAGAGTTCTAAACCAACTGCCTCCCTCACAAAGTCTTTCCCAAGATTGTGTATTAAGAGGTATTCAAGAAAAAACAGGCCTGGCACACAACCCCATTTTGGGCTGTTGTGGTGCACTACAAAGTGCACCAGCTTCAACTGACGGGAATTAGGTATTCAGCTCGGGGTCTGGTTCTCCCCTGCCTCTACATATTAGCACACACAGTGGGGATTACACTAAATAACTTTTCAGTTGATCTGCATTATGTTATAGCAGTTACTGTAGAGCTTTGTAATAATCTCTGAAAACTGGCTAAGGTGTTGCATACCCCAGTAGCCTCAGTTGAATGTAACCATGTGATCAGCTACACTCCCTGAGCTTTCTAGAGAATTGCTCCAGTCCTGCGTTATGGCTACTGCTCCTACACTGAATCCTTTCATTTGCAATAGAAAGTGTTACAGCAGCTAGTCCAGAGTAATTTGGTAACCTCTGAGAACTGCCTTCTATGATACATACCTGAGTAGCCTCAGCTGAATGTAATTATGTGATTAGCTACACTACACCTGAGCTGTGTTATGGCTGATTGCTGCTATACTGGGTAATCCTTTTTCTTACTATTAAAAGTGTTACAGCAGTTAGGATTACGCTTTCAGTAACCTCTGAGAACTGCTTAATATAATGCATACCGGAGTGTATAATCATGTATACATCATTGCATATTGCACATTGTACCAGGACTTCCAGAGAATGGCACCAGTACTAGGTCATGTTATTGGAGCCAGGATGTATTTGCTGCTTAAAGGTCCCCATAGACGCGACGATTCTTCTTTGGTGAACGCCAGATTTCAGTGCAGTCCGACCAATCCATCAAATTACCGTGCGGTTAGTGGGATTTGAACAATCGTATGATTTTTTGCCCATCTGTCAGAAAATTTATCGGCCAGGTTTAATAATCTTTATTGGCCCCAGTGCAATCTATCTATATTTGCAGGGCCAAGCAGGCAGCGACCCTCAGTTTTCCTGGCAATATCACCTGAAATGGTCTTTTTAGTTGATGGACACATCGTACATTTAAACGATCATTTCGAGATAATCGTGGTCTCACGATAACTATTGGATCTTTTAAAAATCTTTACATCTATGGTCAGCTTAAAGGGATACTGTCATGGGAAGAATTTTTTTCTCAAAATGAATCAGTTAATAGTGCTGCTCCAGCAGAATTCTGCACTGAAATCCATTTATCAAAAGAGCAAACAGATTTTTTTATATTCAATTTTGAAATCTGACATGGGGCTAGACATATTGTCAATTTCCCAGCTGCCCCAAGTCATGTGACTTGTGCTCTGATAAACTTCAATCACTCTTTTCTGCTGTACTGCAAGTTGGAGTGATATCACCCCCCTACCTCCCCCCCCAGCAGCCAAACAAAAGAACAATGGGAAGGTAACCAGATAACAGCTCCCTAACACAAGATAACAGCTGCCTGGTAGATCTAAGAACAACACTCAATAGTAAAAACCCATGTCCCACTGAGACACATTCAGTTACATTGAGAAGGAAAAACAAGTCACATGACCAGGGGCAGCTGTCAGATTTCAAAATTGAATATAAAAAAATCTATTTGCTCTTTTGAGAAATGGATTTCAGTGCAGAATTCTACTGGAGTGGAGTAGCACTATTAACTGATGTGTTTTGAAAAAAAAACATGTTTTCCGATGACAGGATCCCTTTAAGTCCTGGAATTGTTCATGTGCCTGGCTAGTAGTAACCTGGCTGTGTATGTTTATTATGCAATATAGAGTTGTAATAGTGAACTTTCTGGTCACTTGGAGTATACCTGAGCTGCCTCTGAAGGTAATCCATCGTAAGTCAGGTGACACATTTCCATCAAGTTCAAGCTTTTAACTTTTTTTTAACCTGCCTAACTGCCAGTGATCAGCTATAGTTGTGACAGACCTTAGCTTTCCAGGGTATACCACCAGGAGCTTGGCGATATACTCTGTTTTTACTTGTTTACTTGTTTAGGAGTCTGGTGCCCAGTGTTAGTTATGTTGGTTTTAGAAAGCCATCTGCAATATGGGCAATTCAGAGTCCTGTATTCAGATTACTTAAAAGGCGTGTAATGTTCTGAACTTTGCACAAAGCTGTTCTTGTTCTTTGGCCGTGCCCTGGGGGTCCCAGACCTGAGGGTTTGTGCACTACTAGTAAGTAGACACTATTTATTTTGGCAGGCAGGATTCATGTTTAGGAATCATCTGTCTCGGGTGCAATGCTTGGGGGCGCCAGGCATGTACCTTCCCTGCTGCCTACCCCAGTCCGGATAGACAAGTCCTGCTTTGTGCACTCGTTTGCACGCACACTCATGCATGCCCTCGTTTATGCGCGCACGGTTGAGGGGGTGGCACGGCTGGCTGGCCTGGCCAGTGATGTGCTGCAGTTGAACTGTTGTGTCACTGGACCTGTAGTATCTATTGGGCCCTGGTATAACCAAGGTTATAATAGGTTGACAACTATTATTCCTATGAGTTTGCAAAGATTTTGAGTAGCATTATGCTGATCTGAATATGGTTTTCTGCGTGTCTTTCCGGGATCTCTGTATTGATCTATGGGATAGACCAGTCAGAATGTTAGAAAAGCTATTTTGAGATGCTTTTTTAGGTTATGATCTGCTATCACAGTCCTTGGAGGTAAGTTTAATATCTTGCTACCTGGAGCACAGTTAACAGGTCTAGGTCAGGTTATTGTTGGGCAACAGTCAATTACTTGCCCTGAATTATTTTCAGAGCTCTAGCTGGAAAGCTTGGAACAGGGTGTTTTTGGCTTCCATCAGATTTAGTCAGGACAAGGGACTAACATTGGATATTTTGAGCAGGTGTGACCTTGGTCCTAGTTGGTACATATTGCTTTGTTCATGCCAAGTACTTGTTGGTTGGGAACATGCCTTCCTGTTCTCAGATCATTAATTTTGTTCATGGGCACTTAGTCCTGGTGCTTGTCTAAAGAACAAAGTAGTAATGAGGCATGGGTTGGCCTGCTTGTCTCATTTTATGGCAGTTATCCTTCGAGACATGGTTGCCTTAAAGGACCAGTAAGATCAAAAAATGAAATTGACTTAAAGTAATAATTATATAATGCAGTGTTCCCCTGCACTAGTAAAACTGCTGTGTTTGCTTCAGAAACACTACTATTGTTTATATAAATAAGCTGCTGTGTAGCCATGGGGGCAGCTATTCAAAGGAGAAAGGACTCCAGTTACACAGCAGATAGCAGATAAGCTCTGTAGAACATAATGTTATCTGTTATCCACTAAGTATCTTGTGCCATATAGCCAATTTTCAATTTCCGCCATTGCTACTTAGAAGCTTGTTTACATGAACTATAGTAGTGTTTCTGAAGCAAACAGATCAGTTTTACCAGTGCAGGGCAACACTACATGATATTTTCATTACTTTAAAACACTTTACTTTTTTGGTGTTACGGTTCCTTTAAAGAGATACTGACATCAGAAAATAACCTTTGTCTTTGAATGCTATTCATAATTTTGCCATAAAAGTATTTGCCTGAGGCTTTTACATTACATTTCTCACTACCCTGTTCCTGTATGAGGGGGCTGCTATATTTGTGCAACAGGAGTCCATTAGCATTAGAAACTCTGACAGGCTGAGATGGGACAGTCAGGTTGGCAAAACAGTCAGGTTTAGGAACTTCAAGTAGCAATTACTTACAAAAGTAGAACTATCAGCGACAAACTCTCAACATGACCTATAGGTGATCTTTAATGTAGGTAAATATTTATTTTTAGTGTCAGTATCTATTTAAGGTGTTATACAGCCTGAATTAGGGACTGTTTGTTTAGATATTGCAGTTCCTGTTTAAAGTGGTCCTGTCACCTACACCTAAAAAGCTGCATAATGAAAGTGCTTTGCAAATTAAACATGGAACTCAAATTCGTTTTTTCATTAAAAATTCCAAACCTGTTATAAAGGTGTCAATCAAATATTATCTGCCCCCACCTCTATGCTATTCAGCATTTCCCACATCTCACTGCTCTCCTCATATTTCCCCTTCCATCCTCACACTCTATTATTGTGTAGGGCACTGCACATGGGCATTAGGGCCCCCATTCTTGTGCATACACAAGATTGTGGGGTGATACACAACTTATCTTAATAGCAGTGTCCACAAAATGGCCCCTGCCTGCTTGCTGTGATTGTGTAATTCCAAGACTGAAGCAAACAACATTTAAACAACACATTTAGTGTAAGTAAAGTTTATTTTGCTCAACTAACATAATAGAAACGAATTTGGAATTATTTATTAGGGCGAATTATTAGTTACCTTTAAGGGAACTTCCTGGAAATAGGTTACCTACAGACTTTCCGGTATTCTAGTAAGGTTACCCTTTGGCTTGATAGTAACCTTTAAGGGGGACCCTGGCAGGATCATATACTATGAGTGGTCAAGATACCAGCAGAAACACATATAGGCCTCTTGAATGTCTGACATGGCTTGTAGGGTTATGCCTACAATATTTTCTTCTTGAGGCAGTCTTTTCTGTTGCCTTTTGGGGTCTTTTGTATTGTACTGTATTGCTGCCCATTTGATATGTTATCAGATTCTGTTCTCAATAAGTATATGTGGTATTCCTAGTACAGAACTTCTAGTTTTCTGGGTTGAATATGTATAGATACCTAGATCTGCTATGGTCTAACAGGTATCTTCCAATTGTGATGCATTTCACTCTAAGGAAGTGTTCATTACATTTATTCTTGGTATGCCTCATCATAGTTAAAATCTGGAATTGGTTCTCTGATCTCTCAAACAAGATCCGCCTCTCACTATAGGGATGTGAGATGGTCAGGTTGGGGTCACTATCATTGTGAGTTCCTTTGTGTAGGACTGGGTCCTAGCAAGATCGCTTCCCCTTAGTATTGTTGTTCATTGCTCTCTTCCTCTAGGCTGGATTTGAAATTGGCTAATCCTAGAGAAGTCTCCTTTAGATTACTAGTTTCCTTATCTGAAGCTGATAGTATGACAAGTTGTTGTACATCACAACAGTACGTTATTGCAATATTTTCCAGGTGTCTATAAGAGCCTTGTTCCCTTCTGACTGGGCATTAAGCTTGGCAGCTTGCTATGTCCCAGAGAGTGCTAATATGGAGTACGGGCAGGAATTTTTTTTATCATACTTACCATGATTTTCCTTTTGTGGACATACTCCATATCTATATGTTCCCTTCTACAACGGCTGTCTTAATAGCTTGTAACAAAGACAGGGTTGGGGTGGCTTTTAAAGCTTTAGGGAGGGTCCTTCTAATGGAGCATAGCGGCGGGGATATATCCCAGGGTGTGCTGATATGAAGTATGTCCACTAAAGGAAAATTACAATATGATACATGATACAATTTTCCCTCTTTACTAGAAACTTTTAGGAGTCTTATTAGGGGTTGCTGCCACCTGCTGAACAAATTAGAAGTTACGCCCAAGTGTATCCAAAATATAACCCTGCAGTATCCTTGTAAAAAGGGCCTTTTATATAACTTGTCTCATTTGCTATACTATTATTACTACGTAACTAAATGATAGTAATAAAAATGTAACTGTATATCAAGTTCAGGCTAGAATATTTGGATTCTTAAGCACTAAAAAAATGTGTGTGTATGTATGTATATATATATATATATATATATAAAAGAGGGGCCGAAACGTTGGAAGAATATAAGTGATGATTTAATAAAATAATTTGTAAAATATTATATATATATATATATATGTATGTATATTACATTGTTGTTTTGTGCTCCTACCTATATATTATGCATAATACATTTCCCTGGATTTTACACCATTTTTTTCTGGTCCCCTGAAAAATTTAAAATGGGGGCTCTACTGTATGTATATATATATATATATATATATATATATATATATATATATATATATATATATTGGATCATATATATGTAATACACAAAAGCCATGAATATCTCTAAATTATATCCTTATAATCTACAGTCTGGTCATTTCCCTATGGGACCAGACTGTAAATTATATCCTTATAAACGGCGCGTTCGTCAGAACGCGCCGATTATAAGCTTAAAGAGACAGCACTCGCAGCTGCTGCATTGCTTCCCACCGCTATAGCGTTCGGGCTCCACATTTCCTCACTTCCCACAACGGATTTACCAGTTTTATGCGATGAAGGGCTTCTCTTTCCTTCATCGCATCTCTCACTCCTGTCACAAGTCTCCTGCAGCTGCCTCCCTGGTGTCGCTTTCCTCACAGGATTCGGCTCCATTTTCACTCCCCCTCCCGTCCAGTGTCTGAAGTCTCGCTCCGCCTCCCTTACACTGCCTAAATCTCGCTCTGCCTCCCTTATACTACCAAAGTCTCGATCTGCCTCCCGTCCACTCGCTCCCCCTCCTTCCCTGCATGACCGGTAAAAGAAAATTATGTGACACAGAGGGGGAGCGATTCTTTAGATAGTGGACGGAAGGGGGAGTGAAAATGTAGAGGAATCCTGTGAGGAAAAGAGCGAGACCAGGGAGGCAGCTGCAGGAGACATGTGCCATTTAGAAAGCAAGAATAAAATACAGGTACCTAAAAGAGCTGCAGTTAAAGATAAAAATCAACTTGTAGAGACACTTCAAAAAAAGTAAAACTGAACCCAGAAACTGTAGATTATAATAGATAATGTACCCCCCACTTAAAATTTATAAAGATATTAATAGTCACCTCGGAGTTATGTGACCTGTATAAAAGCACTCGGCCTTCGGCCTCGTGCTTTTATATGGTCACATAACTCCTCGGTAACATAATATCTTTATAAATTACAGTAGGGGGTACATTATCCACTATATAAATGGTGAGTAGGGATGTCGTTTTTGTCACATGATTCATTAAAACGTGGACATTATAATAAATAAAGTACCCCTTGTTGAAAAATAAGAGAATATCAGAAGTAACCTTGGAGTTCCATAACCTGTATAAAGGCAATCGACCTTCGGCCTTGTGCTTTTATATGGTCGTAATTCCTTGGTGACTTGTATATATACACACCATAGTAATGGAGAGCACACACAAAAACAATCCACCAACTACCAGGGTGCCAAGTGGTAGTCCAGCAAGCAAATCCACATCCAATAGCTCATAGGACTTGCTTAGAAAATTTAAAAAATCACAGGGTTGCCAATGTTTGGGACCTTTTAGTCTGTACAGCCAAACCAGGTTGTTACAGATGCAACAATTGTATTGTATGTAACTCTTTGACAGGGAACTGCTTTGACCACCCACATTCTGGCAAAAGGATCAAAATAAAACACAGACTTACCTGCACTTCAGACTTTGTTATATATATTTTACTTTGCACTTGTGGGCTGATGTACATGGGCAAAACCATCACTGCATTTGGGAGAGATTGGGAAACCATAGGACTGCAATTAAAAAAGCTATTTCCAATAAAGCCTCTCATTTCATCAGTGAACCATTGTCGGACAGGACACAAAAAAAGAAGGCGCTGGTATCATGTAAAAGAAATATGTCTGGGAACAACTGGTTGAGAGACATGTTGCTAAAACGGTGCATCATCTACCAACCAGGCCTGGACTGGGAGTCAAAATACGCAGAGGCCCAAACAGCCCTCCACCAGCCCACTCTACGGTAACTTTCTATGGAACCATACAGCGGCCCCTCTGGCATTTGCCAGAACCCACAGATTGCCAGTCCGGGCCTGCTACAAACCCTCCGTTACATGGCAATTGACTATATACCACCCCCCATGAGAAGTGGGGTGTGGGTTAGGGTCAGGTGTGGCTTAGGGTCAGGTGTGGGTTAAGGTTTTGTGGGTTAGGGTTTGGTAAACAAGAAGGAGAGGAGAGCACAAGTCGCTGGAGTTGCACTGGGGAACTAAGAGACATGTTTGGCACCAATGATGAAATCTGGCTGGGTTGAGAGCAATGAGGGTACTACAAAAGAAAGTCTTTAAAAGACTATTTGAGAAACTGCCTCTTTTGCTTACATGAACTACATTTGCCGCTTCTCTTTAATTAATAGGGAGTTTTAGGGTTTATATTTTGAAATGCTCTTGTAAAGGTTAATGAAGCACATGAGCGACATTTAAACTTCACAAAACACTGGATGTATGTTTATACACTAAATAAGGGGTTGTTTAACCAAAAAAAGTTCAATTACTTTATAGTATTACTCTACATTATAGTACTATTCAGAGACACCAATTGAAGATATTATACCTGATGTTTTGCTACTGGATGGACACTCTAAAGCAGTGTTCCCCAACCAGTAGCTTGTGAGTAACATGTTGCTCCCCAACCCCTTGGATGTTGCACCCAGTGGTCTTAAAGCAGGAGCTTATTTTTGAATTCCTGGCTTGGAGGCAAGTTTTGATTGAATAAAAATCAGGGAAACTGCCAAATAGAGCCTCCTCTAGGCTGCCAGTCCACGTAGAGGCTACCAAGTTGACAAACACAGCCCTTATTAGGCACCCCTGAAACTATTTTCCTGCTTGTATTGCTCCTGACTTTTTTATATTTGAATGCAGTTTGGGGTAAAAAGGTTGGGGACCTCTGCTCTGAAGAATGTGCATACATTTCTATATATTACTGCCAGGAGGCAGAAACTTGCTACTGGGATTTGTGCCACTGGGAAGCACACAATGCTGTACACATTGTACTCACTTGGGAAATACACCCACAAGCATTCATCCATGTACCTGATGTATTACTTTTATTCTCATATTGCTTTGAAATCAAACAACTTTCCTTACTTTTAACAAAACCAGTAACTAGGTTGTTGGATAATGAAGGCTGTTTATTATTAGAATATATAAAAGTGATACAACTGGTTCTACTGGCCATATGATATACAAATGAACACCAACAATGTATAAATGCTGAATATCCAGACTACTGCATTACAATAAATCTATTGTAAGTACATTTTGGCCAAATATAGTTACAGTACAACATTTTTGGCAATGCAAAAAAAAAATGTAAATGCCATTTTGGCTCATGCTAGTAAAGTTATTTATTTTTTCTTTCCTCTTTTTCCTTTCTTTTTTGGTGCTTCAGGCCAAGTAAAACCACGAAAGCCTAGGCAGTCCACAGCATTGTGGGATATATAGTAAGCATTGAGCATGGCAGCTGGACTGAGTATATCCACCTCGGGTTTTGGTGCTTTAGGCTTCTTTGACTTTTTTGACTTCTTCTTGCCTTTACTGCTTGATTTACCTGGACCTTTCGTTTTGGCACTTTTAGTAGGCTGAAAATCAAGAAACAGGTACACATTTTTAAAAATTAGTAGAAAATAGTAAAATATAATTGAAATGGTAAGAGGATAATTAATCATTTCAGTACAATTTTCTTCTATTTGAAGGCATTCTGATCATTTTAAAGATATACTGACACCAGGGAATGTGTGTGTGTGTGTGTGCGTGTGTGTCTTTCATTGTTCAGGCAATATTCAACTCATTTTTGCTAATCTGCATGTATTTTAAAATATTAGTACAAACTGCTCTACAGCTGCATTATTGTTGAGAAAATACTCCTATCACTGTCCCAATCACAGAGTAGAGAGTTAAGCCCAAATCCTTTAGTTTAAGTGAGCAATATATAACCTTTAGTTAGTTAGGAAGCTTAAATGAACAGTAACGTCTACAAATTAAAGGGTTTTAAAGAAATGACCATATAATGTACTGTTGCCCTGCCTTGGTAAAACTGGTGCGTTGACTTCAGAAACATAACTATAGTTTATATAAACAAGGTGCTGTATAGCCATGAGGGCAGCTATTCAAGCACAGGATTACAAAGTAGATAAACTGTGTAGAATCCCATTGTATATTACAGAGCTTATCTGTTATCTGCTGTGTATCCTGTGCCTTTTGTGCTTATCAGCTTTGAATGGCTGCCCCCATTGCTACACAGCAGCTTCTATATATAAACTATATTAGTGTTTCTAACGCAATCACACCAAGGCAGGGTAACCATACATCAGTGGCGGAACTACCGGGGGAGCAGGGGGTACGTGCGGGCCAGGGCCCGCACCCCCTCAGGGCCCCCCGGCAGTTTGCACGCCGCTTATTCCCGGCCAGTTCCGGGCGTACGGAGGGCCCGGCTGCGCGTCCTGCGCCAGGGTCCGCCCCCCTCTAGTTACGTTTCTGCCATACATTATATTTTCATTACTTGAAAACACTTTAATTTTTTGGAGTATTGTTCCTTCATGTACTGGTCAGATACTATTATTAACTATGTCAAACTTCTCAGAGACAGAGCTTCTGTGCATTTTGTTTAGGCCTTGCATGTATAAATCAATGAGCACAGCATAAGGCATGCACTTCACGGACCTCCAGGCAGCGGTTAAAAGTTCAAACAGCTTTATTTCACAGGCTCATATCTTATCCTAGCGTGTTTCGTGTGATCCTACACACAGGATAAGATTAGTGGTTAGTATTGTGGTACTTAGATTGTGCACTTAAATGCATGGGATTAACTTTATATATTGCTTGTGTAAGGCCTGATTTACACTAGTGATTAGTGACCTGACATAAAAGAAGCTACATGCAATTTAAGGGCAGTGACACATGCTGCTATTTCAGGAGATTAGTCGCCCAGCGACAAATTGCTTCTTCTTCGAGCAACTAATCTCCCCAAACTGCCTTACTGCCGGCTAGAATGTAAATCGCCGGCGGGATGGCATTCGGATTGCTTCGCCCGAAGTTTCCTTGTGAGGTAACATGGGACGACTTCAGAAAATGAAGCGTTCCGAGTACCGTCCCGCCGGCGATTTACATTCTAGCCGGTGGGAAGGCAGTTCGGGGTGATTAGTCGCCTGAAGAAGCGATTTGCCGCTGTCGACTAATCTCCCAAAATAGCAGCGTGTATCTCTGCCCTAAGGGTGGCGGCACACAGGGAGATTTGTCGTCCAGCAATAAATCTTCTCTACTGTGTGCGACTAATCTCCCCAAATGCCTTCCCGCTGGCAATGAATCGCCGGCAGGATGGCATATAAATTGCTCGGATTTCTGAAGTCACCCGAAGTTGCGGAAATTGTTTCTCAACAAAATACAGGTGTATTAGAAATTTGACTACAAATGTGCAGAGTATACATCTGTATGCAATATAAATACAATCGCTTTTTATCAAGATTATTACCATTATTAGGCAGCTGAAGATCCATTAAACGTTAAATTATATATCCATGTCCATAAGTCCTACATAAAAATGAAGATGACAGATGTTTGAGAAAAGAGACAAAATTCACAGGAAATATATGAAGTTAGTATTGACCAATAGAAACCTAAACGTTTTGTTATTAATAAAAATATAGTTTGCCAGAAAAGGAATATAGAATGTTTTTTTATTTGTTTTTGTGTGACTGGACTGCATTACTTAAAGGGATTCATAATTTTTATGATGTAGTTTTTATTTCTAAATTGCACTGTTTACACTGCAACACAAAAACTGTGGTACCGTGTTTGCCAGTAGCAAAAGTAACAAATAAAAAAAACAAACATATACAAAAAGTATTGTAGAAGTGATACCTATATTGGCTAACAATAAAAATACATTGCAAGCTTTCGGAGCACCGTTTACAGTGCAAATTGTCACTCTACAATAAAACATTTCATTCCTGAACCAGCAAGTGTTTTTTTTTTAATTGTAATATTGGTGTGTAGGCAGCCATCTCAGGTCATTTTGCCTGGTCATGTGATTTCAGAAAAACCAGCACTTTAGAATGGAACTGCTTTCAGGCAGGCTATTGTTTCTCCTACTCAATGTAACTGAATGCTATCTGGTTACCTTCCCATTGTTCTGTTGTTAGGCTGCTGGGGCGGGGGAGGTGGTGTTATCACTTTAACTTGCAGCAAAGAGTGACTGAAGTTTATCAGAGCACAAGTCACATGACTGGGGGCAGCTGGGAAACTGACAATATGTCTATCCCCATGTCAGATTTCAAAATTAAATATAAAAAAAATAATTTTGCTCTTTTGAGAAACTGATTTCAATGCAGAATTCTGCTGGAGCACCACTATTAACTGATGTGTTTTGAAAAAAAACACTTTCCCATGACAATATCCCATTAAGTGATTGTAAATGTATAATTTCACTGTTTTAGAAAAGAAAAAAACAGCTAATAGTTATTTAGCTGTTTAGTGTTCACGAGGTAGTAATGTATTTTAGCTCCAAGAACAAAATGTGGGAACTGGACTATATTCCAAAGCTAATGATGCATGTGGCGTCAGTAGAGAAAACACCGATCCACTACTTAGCACCATGTGGTCAGAAATGGAATCCATCTTTCATTGTACACATTGGTTGGATATTGGTCGAAAAATACACATTCAAGTGGTAGGGAACAGATTTTTTTTTTGCCCACCTGCATTCTTCTGGTCAGGCAGCAACAAAGTAGAGTAGTACATGAAAATTTTCTAGTGGATGGCAAAAGTATAAGCCAAAATTATTTTACTCCACTCTTGGGCAAAAATATTTTTGAACCATAAGTTCAAAAATATGAATAAATGGGGGCGTGGCCTAACACTGCATGGAGTGAGACGTGTCTCGGGGGAGCTCCGGACCCAGGCCTAATAATATTAACAAAACAGCGGAGAAGCAGACATCAGATTGAGACAAGAACCCTATAACATCCCCTTTAAGCAACAAAGATGGGAAGAACGCAAAAAAAAAAAGGTTCGCCGACCAAACTAACGGCCTTTTACGGATCCAAAGATAAAATGGAAAGTACGCGGAAAAGATTCCAAGATGGCGATGAGAGGGATACCTCGCGCCCATCCTCCCCAGCTTCGTCAATAGCACAGTCGCAGCATGAAGAACACAGCCCGTCACAGACGCAAGAAGGCCTCACAACAACCACACTGAAGGGCCTGCTACACTCACTGCGTAAGGACATACATAGTGACATGCAAAAGTCCCTAGCAGAACTGCGTACTGAAATGCGAGAGATTGGCGGCAGAACCGAGCATCTGGAAAATAAAATGGAGGAAATGGTGAGCTCACACAATGAGGTTATTGACCTCACCGCAGCCCTAGAGGAGGAAGTCTCTGCTCTAAAAATGAAATTGGCAGACATAGAAGACAGATCTCGTCGCAATAACGTAAGACTGAGGGGGATCCCGGAGTCCGTCGATTCCAAGGACCTAACTGCATATGTGAAAGCATTCATGGCAGCGATTCTCCCGGAGGCGCCGGAGTCAGCCCTAATCATAGACAGGGCACACAGGCTACCGAAAGCGAGAAATGCACCTGCGTCGGCTCCCAGAGACGTAATTATACGGATTCACTTCTATCATATCAAAGACCAACTACTTCGAGACCACCGCTTCACCCAGGATTTGCCGGACACCTACAAGGATATCTCCCTTTTTGCGGATCTCTCCACGGCAACGATAAGAAGAAGAAAGGAGTTTGCCCACATCACTGCAGCGTTAAGGGAAAATAGAATCCTCTACAAGTGGGGATTTCCCACAAAGCTAATTGTCTCCAGAAATGGAGCCACAGCAATTCTCCACACGCCAGAAGATAGCCGGAAAATGTTAGCGTCCTGGGGCATTTTGTTGGAGCATCAGCGCCCCGCTACGCCGGTAAAGAAAGGTCACAGAATGGAAACAGAATGGATGACACCAAGGCCCCGCGCGAGGAAATCACCATGACTCGAGACGGTCTAAGTATAGCCTGCTTATTTTATGCTCATATAATCGATACTAATTTTCTGCAACTCTGAGTTACTTGTGGCCAGTTGGGCCGGGGGCCGGAGCCCTGTAGAGACGCTCTCCCCTTGAGATCATAGGATCTTTTTTCATTTGACTCTTTGTTTTTTTTTGCTCACACCAGTTCTACACCCCCCCACAATTCTGTGAAACTGGCTGCCAAAACCCGAGACTGTCTTCAAAGTTCTTTTTCTTTTTATGTGCAGTATCACAGTAAATCCCCATACATTTGGGAATGTTGAGGAAACCGGTTTTCCCCAGGCATGTATATAGTTGGCGTATTGCCCAATATTCAGTTAACCCCAGTTTTACTTCCAGGAACATGCGGTATAATAAAAAGGAATGTATGTATGTGTATTCACGAACAATATGCTCTGCCAATGGTACAGGATACATAGATGTAAGCCCCAGGGGTCCCGCCTATGGTCGACGACAAAACTTTGATATAAAAGATGGTGCTTAAATTCATATCGATAAATGCTAAAGGCTTAAACTCCCCTTTTAAAAGATCAAAGATTTTACATGAGGCACAACGAAGCAAAGGAGATGTAATATGGGTGCAGGAAACCCACTTTGATCGCGATGCCCAGCCCTCTTTTGGTAACAAAAGATATCAACAGGTCTACACGGCCTCTGCCCAAGAAAAGAAAAGGGGAGTAGCCTTATTATTTAGCAACCACACGGGTTTTGAGTTTCAGAACCAATGGCGCGACCCTCAGGGCAGATACCTCATTGTAGTGGGTTTAATAAGAGGTGAATGTTATACATTTGTGAATATATATGCTCCGAACAGAGGGCAATATAAATTTATCTCCACAGTGCTACACAAGGTAGAGGAGATAAAAACAGGATGTACTGTCATAGCGGGAGATTTCAATGTAGTTCAAAATTTGGAGTTAGATTTACAAAGGAGTAAAACCGCTAGTACTAAAGCTAAAGAAAATACTAAATTTGGGACCCCACTGGCCAAATTAATAGCAACCCACTCATACCTAGACCCTTGGAGGGTGGAGTTCCCAAACCGGAGAGATTTTACATATTTTTCCCATGTACATTTAATGTACTCCAGAATAGATTTCTTCTTAGTAGACCAGTATACCCTGCAAAGGATTACAGAGGCGGACATAGGACCCATAACATGGTCCGACCATGCCCCGATTTCCATAACAATCAAAAATTCCCAGCAACCAAAAACATTCTCGTCATGGCGCCTTAATGAGGCTCTATTGACACAACAGCTCAACAAAACACACATCCAGTTAGCGATAGAATCCTTTTTTGAAACTAATATTGCTTCACAGACCTCCCCTTTTATCAACTGGCAGGCACATAAAGCCACGATCAGAGGTCTATACATACAAATGGCCTCCAGGATCAAGAAACAGCAAACAGCCAAAAGAAACAATTTAGAACAACAACTACTAAAACTGCAAGGAGTAAATAAAAACTCCCCTTCAAAGAAAGTTACAAAACAAATAACTGAATTAAAAGAAGAATTACATCACTTAGACCTGCAGAAAATGGAAATAGGCCTTAGAAAATTAAAAATCAGATATTATTACAAGAGAAATAAAGTGGGAGACCTACTAGCAAAGCAAATTAAAAATATCAGGATAAGAACGCAGATACAATCTCTCCAAGATGAACAAAACCGAATATTGTATAACCCGAAACAAATAGCAGATTGTTTTGCCAGATTTTATCAGAAACTGTACAACCTCAATAGGGACTCAAATACCCCGCAGCCGTCGAAAAAGGGTATTGAGGAATTTCTTGCCCAGGCTAATTTGCCGAAACTATCAGTAAACCAAAAAACAATTTTAAATGAGCAGATTACAGAAGAGGAGGTGGGCAAGGCCATTAAACGCCTGAAACCACACAAAGCTCCAGGCCCAGACGGCTACACAGCCATTTATTATAAGACATACATAGACCTGCTCACCCCACATTTAACTCAATTATACAATTATGCAGCAGAACAACAACAATTCCCTGCAGAAATGTTAGAAGCACATATCTCCCTAATTCATAAAGAAGGGAAAGACCCTAGACACTGTGCCAATTACAGGCCAATTTCCCTGCTGAACTTGGATGTCAAAATATATGCTAATATCCTGGCCTCTAGACTCCAAGAAATACTCAGTGATATCATTGACCTAGATCAGGTGGGCTTCGTGAAGGGTAGACAGTCCTTGGATGGCACCAGACGCTTCATTGATCTAATACAGATAATTAATAGGAAGAGGATCCCTACTCTGGTGCTATCCTTGGACGCGGAGAAAGCCTTTGATAGGGTACACCATGGCTTTCTGGAACAAACTCTTAAAGCCTACGGTATAGAAGGTTGGGGATTGACAGCTATACTTGCACTATACTCTAAACCCACAGCACGTATAAAAATGGGAGGATTCCTCTCAGACAGGTTTCAGCTTACTAATGGTACGCGCCAAGGGTGCCCCATGTCTCCCTTAGTCTTCAACTTAATAATGGAAACCATGGCACAAACCATAAGGGACACTCAGGAAATAGAGGGGGTGAAAGTAGGACAGAGAGTTCACAAGATAGGACTATATGCAGATGACGTTATTATAGCAATTACCAACCCAGAGAAGGGAACAAAAGCACTACAAGATATTCTGGAATGGTTTGGGAGGGTGTCCTTTTACAAGATAAACGTGAGCAAAACCCAAGCCATGTGCATCAACGTACCAGACAGCATACAACGGAAGCTACAAAATATATACGACTTTGATTGGAAACAGAACCAACTGAAATATCTTGGAATATTCCTCACAAAAACACCTGAACAGCTCTATAAGGCAAACTACTTGGGTCTACTTGCCAAAATTAGACACATAATAGAAACTTGGAAGATCAGCATGGTCTCTTGGTTTGGACGCTTAGCGATTGTGAAGATGATGGTCCTCCCCATAATCCTATACACGTTAAGGACGGTGCCAATACGGGTCCCAAAATCCTTTTTCCAGGACATACAGAAAAGTATCACGTGCTTTATCTGGGAACGCAGAAAACCCAGAATAGCACAACACCTTATGACTCGACCTAATGACAAGGGGGGGCTGGCAACCCCTGACATAGAAAGATACTACAAAGCCAACATTCTAGCCCAAACATGTGCATGGCATCTACACCCACAATCTAAAAGGTGGCTAGAATTGGAACAGGACTGTGTTGCTCCCCATTCCTTAACACAAGTTTTGTGGTCACAAACGCCAGAAAAGGCGGCTAAAGGAATAGACATGTATACAGTACAAGCGGGCCTGCAGTGTTGGGCAGAATGTGCAGGACCTGAGGGAAAGATACCGTTCCCATCACTTAACGCTCCTACAAGAATGCTTGA
The DNA here is from genome assembly GCF_017654675.1 of Xenopus laevis. NCBI lineage: Eukaryota > Metazoa > Chordata > Amphibia > Anura > Pipidae > Xenopus > Xenopus laevis. Next base: position 65,121,991 of record NC_054376.1, read on the forward strand.
ACTACATACTGAAATCGACCTGAAGTCATGGGCCACCAGAGGAATATCCACACTTAAGGACCTATTTGATGGCTATCAGTTGAAAACCTTTGAACGCCTGCAAAGAGAATATGACATTCATAAATCAGACTTTTACAAATACCTGCAGATTAGACACCTACTGTCAAGGTTCCCAAACCCCCATCGCAGGGAACGGACACCCTTAGAAATTTGGTGTAATACAAGTCCAGCTGCACCCAAAGGCATCGCAAGATGTTACAAATTATTATTCATGGGACTACACCAGGGAAAGTTCCCCGCAATATTAAAATGGGAGAAAGACTTCCAACAGTCTTTTGCACCAGAAGACTGGTGGGGAGCCATCAAAAGATTGAAATCATATACCAGCTGCGCAGACCACATAGAAAATTATTACAAGATCTTACATAGGTGGTACTACACACCTGAAAAACTTTCTCAGATGTACCCAGGCACCAGTATGCTATGCTGGAGAGGGTGTAATAGCAAGGGTTCGATGATGCATATATGGTGGAGCTGCAGTATTATACAGAACTTTTGGACCATGGTCTATCAAACAATCCAGGAGGTGCTGCACATGACACTTATAAGATCACCAGCGATGGCTCTCCTGGGAATGGACACAGATATGGGAGATAAACCATCAGAGATGATTTTAACACATATCTTCATAGCAGCGAGAAGACTGATAGCAAGATTGTGGAAACAAAAAGGAGCTCCATCATACGAACAATTATTGGCGGAGATAAACTCCAATCTACACTACCAAAAAGCCGCCTGGAAGGCTACAAACCATCCCTTCAGTGACAATCCAATATGGGAACAATGGACTGTATGTTATGATCAAAACACCAAGGTCTAAGAGTTAAAAGTAAAATTACAAAAAAAAAAAACAAAAAAAAAAAAAAACCACAATTCCAAGGCAATAGAATGAGGTAAAAGGAGATGCCACAGAGCAAGTGAAGGAACAGGTAGAGAATAGATACACATGGATATACTCTCAATATGGAATTAAGTGGGAAGCTCTTCCCATACCGCAATGGTTTGTGTCCTGGTTTCCCAATCAGTTCATAATCACCCCCCCCCCCCTCTTTTCCCTACCCCACATAAATAACGGCTATACGCTAACAAATCCTTCTGAGAAATCAAGGGATAAAGCATTTCATGGTTCAAGATAAGATATGGAGTTGATAAATGTTGATGTTGACATGCAAAATGATTCCATTGTGTGACATTGAAAGTTGTATGTAATCATATGGAAATGTATGTACCAATGCTTAAACATTTATCAATAAAGCCGTGATTTGAGTGAAAAAAAAATATGAATAAATGATTCAGCTCAGGTTAATAAGGTTTTCCTTGCCTTAAAAAGATGGTATGAAGTGATAAGCTGATTTAGGGTTATGGATGCCCACAACCCTAACTTTAAATTCACTGAAAATGTTTAAATACAGGGAAGTTGTTATAAATAAGATTGAAGGCACAAATGCAACAAATTCACTTTTGGAGAGATTGAGTTTTAGTTAGCACTGTGACATCCATAAAGAGATGGCAGAAAGACAATTTGTGACTCCAAACAGAACAGAAAGGGGCAAATTCACTAAAGGTGGAATTTTCGCCTGCGAACGCTTTGCCACACTTTGTGCCACTTTGCCAGGTGCAAGCTTGCTACCACTACGCTAATTCACTAAAATGTGAAGTTGGGTCTCAGCAGCCGAACGACTAATTCGTCAGAGCAAGCATTTGATAGCAAACTTTTTCTAACGTTCGTTTCTGCCTACGCTTATGCTTAGGTCAATTTTGAATAGGGCGGGTTCATATAGGTCATATGTCTATTAGAGATGTTGGTGCAAATGCTTAAAGTGGCCACTTGATATTAAAAATGTTCAAAGAAGCAAAATAAAGATCATATCCTAGATGTCCTAGACATGAGCCCATCCTAAAACAAATGACATGCCCCTCAAATGGTTATAAAAAAAAAAGTTAAAACCAAAAATTTGTAACAGTTACAACTTTTAAAGCCAATCCCGCATTAAAGTATGAAAAAAACACCAGCGGTTTTTATCATTTTAAAAACTTTTTGGCATAGGATGTCGCTTCATCTTGTCAGTTCGCCAGGTCTAAGCTGGCGAAGGAAAGTCTGGCGGGAGAGAGGTAACATTCTGTACAATTCGCACTTCAGTGAATTTGCAGAGTAACGATCGATCCCCTGAGCAAAAATGCACCCGGCAAAAGAGCGTGAAACTATGAGAAACTGAGAAAATATTGATGGTCTATTTCGCTATCGATTTGTCCTCTACCCTTTAAGTAAATTGCCAATGTCCCTGCGGATTGGATTTCTGGCAACTGCCACTTTGCTCTTTAGTAAATCTGCCCCAAAGAGAGAGAGAGAAGCCAAACAAATTTTAGTTATGGTATTCAAACTCCAATTATTGAATCACTGTATTGGTGATGTAAGAGATTTAAACCTAGAGAGATTTGGGTCTCTTTTTTTTTTTTATCAGGAGACCCAAATAAAATCAGGTATTTATCCCACCTACCAAAAAGTTGGTTTAATTACAGCTACATGCTTCTTTAATTACATTTCAGTTTATTAGGGGTTATCATGAATAGTGATAGAGCAACTTAACCAGCAGCCAGTTAAGGGTTACCAGCGGGTCCCGACCCAGATAAGTTAAATCACGTCACTACAAAAACGCGCACATTCAGTAACAAAACCAATGGCGCATATATACTTGTGCTTTTCCGAAAGTAAGAATATAGAGCCGCTTTACCTTACTCCTTCCCACAAGCAAGGCTCCACTAGGGCAGATAGCGAGATCTTCTGCGGTTGTGTATCAGTTGCTTGCAGACAAACTTTCATAGCGCTGCTGACGCATTCTCGGTTACTATGGAAACGCGAGAACGCGCACAAGCCCGTGCAACGGTTGCTATGGAGAAACGGAAATGCTCGTTTCCAACCGCCTAAGTGTATGGCTACGTCCTCACAGCTCACGTAGCCATACACGAGGAGCAATAGGGCACGTTGTTTACGTTCGATATAAGTAAATATGGCGCTTTCTTCCTGCATGGAAATGCCCACAGACCCGTACAATCGCACACTGCTTTGAAAAACAAGCAGGTTATGCGGCTTTTAAAATACACTGTTATTATTCTAAACACAACTGTGTACATATAAACACATGGTCATGCTGTCATGCTCATATGTGTTTTGCACTGAATTAGTTGGATGACTGGATTAGTTGTCATCAATTAGGAGGGATCCCTCATCTTCTATGCAGCGCTGCTTGGTTTTAAATGTTTTTATTTACATATGGCATGGTGATAAATAAATATTGCTTTTTAACTTTTATCTTTAATTTAGTGGATTTGTGACTCCAGGTTGTGATGTATTGGTGGACGTTTCCATTTAAAATAACAACATCCATCCTAAAGCATTACTGCTGAAGGATTGTACGGAAAGCACAAAGTAAACAAACAAATTAGAAACAAGTTAGTTCAGAATTAAACCCAAAACAGCAGTAGGGGTTGCATCAGAGAACATGTAATTACACCCCTTCATATTAATGTGATGTGAAGTTGATCAAATGCCCTTATTTTTGCATTTCTATTCATGTCATTGAAAGATTTTCCATATTTGAATTAATTTGTCATTTTTTTTTGTAATCAATGTTGTATGTAAACTCTTTCCATTTGTACAGTAGACTTAAATGGTTATCTTTTTTTTCCCCCCACAGAAAAATGTTTCCAAAATCATCATTCACTATTCTAGATGACCATATTAGCCACTACCCCCAGCTGGAGGATCCCACCGGCTTCCTAAATGCATATTGGAACTTCATTAATTCATTTTGAAATAGGAACATGCGTTTATATTCTGTGATGCTGCCCAGGCTCATTTGGAATTTTACCATTTGCAAGGGCGTCTTTTGGAACTGAGCTCTGGCAATGTGACCATAAATCGGTTTAATTACAGCTCAATTGATTCTTATGAGACTGATAACTAATTCTACATGTGACAAAATGAACTCTCAGGGACTCCTGTTTTAAATCCCATCAAGAGGCCTTTATTTGTTGTTATATTACATATATTATTGTAATATGCTTGCATAGTGTCTAAGGCCACCAGCCATGTTATGAGCAGACTGCTGCATTACCTGAAGCATTTGGGTGCTTTACAGTTTTTATAGACCATTATGGAATCTCTCCTATATAATTTCTTGGGAAATGGCCTGGAACTCTGCAGATACAAAGTATTGTCCATTAAGCTGATACAGTTGCAGGTATGCAATACAAATAATCTCTTAGCACTGGACTCTTGGACTGTGTGAATACAGACCTACAGCAATATTCAATAAAAAGAACATATGCAGTGAAAAAGGGCTGTCAGCACTTCTCAACCCCAATTTCTACTTTATGAACGAGTGCTTAACTAGTTATCCATTGTCAGTGATTGTAATTTTTGTGAAATTATTCAAAATCACAGTATAGAAATCAAAATTTTACATAGATTTTAAAACAGATATAATGAACATGGCTGCAACAGACTGTGTTCCCAAATGCATATTAGGAATTTGTATTTTCCTGAGAACTAGCTGTCCTATTCTTCTACATATCATTGTTTACTTGGCACTGATATGCAATTTATCTTCCCTCATCTCCACAGCAGAAGAATGATACAATTGTAGTTATACAATTTGTGTGATTTATGTAAATGACATATTGTTTAACCTAAATAGCGTGCGTCTCCAACAATGTGATTTCCAAATGGAACATGCTGATCCAACCATCCTACTCAAAAATAGTCTTCATGTTTACATCTGGACTGTCATTCTTTTTACAGTTTACAATACTTTTATATCTGACACATTTGCAAGATTGCTATTAATGTACAATGAAGATTGAATGTCTAATGTTTGTGAAATAAACTGAAAAGATTTTATAACTATATCTGCTTACAGCAATTCTTATAACAGTTAAATAAATCACTGTTGCTAGTTACCTCAAACAAATGCAAGCAAAACTTCCGATCGAAACCTTGTGATGCACCTCCGCCGTGCGTGCGAATGTATCAATCCACAAAATAAAGTTTTCAAGGAACGATCCAGACTGCAGGATTAACTGCTCAATTAGGTGTTTATTGTTCAACACAACATGTTTCGAGTCTCAATGGACTCTTTGTCAAGTCTTATAACAGTTAGTACAGACCCTGGAGATGTTCTGGACTCCTGTAAGGAACTGAGCAGATGTGTTTTGTCATTTTGTTTCAGAGTATTGCAGTGCAGAATGTAAGGGTAGTGTCCTGATAGCACATTAATTGCTGAGACTACACTCAATATCACACAATTAAGACCACAACATCACTTTGAGTGATACAGGCACCATGTGGATGAAGATCCTGAAAGCAAGAGAATGAAAAGTTTAAAGAAATTCATCCTCCTGCTAAGAGCTTCATCTTATGCCAGCCTCCCTCAAATCCTTGGTCCTTAAATCAAAGTAGGAGGGGGGAAATATAGATAAAGTTTTAAAAATATCGCTGTACACCTCAAAAAGAGGTAAAGATCATTTTAGTAGGTGTTTGGTCTTTCTTGGGTTTCTTGGAGAGTAAGTCCGCTTGAGAGAATGTAAGTTCCCTCTGGAGTTGTAGTTGCTCCTTGTAGCCCCTTTCTAAGAATCTGTCAAAGGTTTCTTTCAATTGTGCTTTTTCTGGGTTACTATTATTCCGTATTGTCATCCAAATACTCACACATGTCTAAAGACTTAAGAAGATGTACAAACGAACTGGACAATTATCTCTATGGACAACACTTTATCATTGTATCAGGCCCCTTCCCCTATGTTCGGCCACGGCAGGAATCGGAACTTAAAGAACATTTTAGTGAAAACTGACTTCTCTGACCACTAAAGAAACAAATTGGTTAACCACACAGCAGAAACTTGGCTGCTACCGCTGCCCAGACTGCACCACATGTAGATCCATGCTCACTGGCAAGGACTTCCCTCATCCACATACGGGCAAGAGATATAAAATACTGCATAGACTAATCTGCACTTCATCATTTGTGGTCTATATTATTACGTGCCCATGTGGTTTATATTATGTGGGCAAGGCTACTACACAACTAAGGGACAGGATCGCGAATCACCGTTCAGCCATAAGTAGGGCCCTTAAAGAGGAAACAGCCGGTGGCAAGGCATTTTTTGGAGATGTATTTACCATCTGAACACTGTTGCACCTCACGGGCTTAATGAGAACCTTCTTATAACCATTCCCATTATCCCCTACAGACATCTACAGTGGTGTGAAAAACTATTTGCCCCCTTCCTGATTTCTTATTCTTTTGCATGTTTGTCACAGTTAAATGTTTCTGCTCATCAAAAACTGTTAACTATTAGTCAAAGATAACATAATTGAACACAAAATGCAGTTTTTAAATGAAGGTTTACGTTATTAAGGGAGAAAAAAAACTCCAAATCCACGTGGGCCTTTGTGAAAAAGTGATTGCCCCCCTTGTTAAAAAATAACTTAACTGTGGTTTATCACACCTGAGTTCAATTTCAAAGGTTATAAAGCCATTTCTAAAGCTTTGGGACTCCAGCGAACCACAGTGAGAGCCATTATCCACAAATGGCAAAAACATGGAACAGTGGTGAACCTTCCCAGGAGTGGCCGGCCGACCAAAATTACCCCAAGAGCGCAGAGACAACTCATCCGAGAGGCCACAAAAGACCCCAGGACAATATCTAAAGAACTGCAGGCCTCACTTGCCTCAATTAAGGTCAGTGTTCACGACTCCACCATAAGAAAGAGACTGGGCAAAAACGGCCTGCATGGCAGATTTCCAAGGCGCAAACCACTTTTAAGCAAAAAGAACATTAAGGCTTGTCTCAATTTTGCTAAAAAACATCTCAATGATTGCCAAGACTTTTGGGAAAATACCTTGTGGACCGACGAGAAAAAAGTTGAACTTTTTGGAAGGTGCGCGTCCCGTTACATCTGGCGTAAAGGTAACACAGCATTTCAGAAAAAGAACATCATACCAACAGTAAAATATGGTGGTGGTAGTGTGATGGTCTGGGGTTGTTTTGCTGCTTCAGGACCTGGAAGACTTGATGTGAAAGATGGAACCATGAATTCTACGGTCTACCAAAAAATCCTGAAGGAGAATGTCCGGCCATCTGTTCGTCAACTCAAGCTGAAGCGATCTTGGGTGCTGCAGCAGGACAATGACCCAAAACACACCAGCAAATCCACCTCTGAATGGCTGAAGAAAGACAAAATGAAGACTTTGGAGTGGCCTAGTCAAAGTCCTGACCTGAATCCTATTGAGATGTTGTGGCATGACCTTAAAAAGGCGGTTCATGCTAGAAAACCCTCAAATAAAGCTGAATTACTACAATTCTGCAAAGATGAGTGGGCCAAAATTCCTCCAGAGCGCTGTAAAAGACTCGTTGCAAGTTATCGCAAACGCTTGATTGCAGTTATTGCTGCTAAGGGTGGCCCAACCAGTTATTAGGTTCAGGGGGCAATTACTTTTTCACACAGGTTTGGATTTCTTTTCTCCCTAAATAATAAAAACCCTCATTTAAAAACTGCATTTTGTGTTTACTTGTGTTATCTTTGACTAATAGTTAAATGTGTTTGATGATCAGAAACATTTTGTGTGACAAACATGCAAAAGTATAAGAAATCAGGAAGGGGGCAAATAGTTTTTCACACCACTGTATATATGGATATTTTCATTATCACCACTGCGGTGTTCTGTCCTGAATTGTCTGTGGTTGCTTGTAATGTCATATTTAAAGTGCTATATTTGACACAAAGTATATGTGATGCCACAACCTAATATGGACTGCATATTTGGCATATTTTGTTTTATTCCTTCTCCCTCTTAAAATGCTCCTTTTTAATCTAATTTCTTTTTCCTTCTTGCTCATCGATCATGTCAATTACCACTAGCCCTGGTAACCTGGCATTATGCAGGCTAGGCAAATCCTGCTAACGGTAATATGTGGGGGTGGACTGAAGTACACTAGATTCTCTGCCTATTGCCTGGTATGACTTAGGGGAAATGCTTGTTGTCCACATACATTTATTGCTCATTCATTACCAGAAGTGTCAAACAGCGACCAATATGCCTCCGGGCTACCGCAAGCAAAGTGAGCTGTTACCTCAAATGAAGAGGAATGCTGCCCGTAAGTGCATACGCCAAAGGGTTACAGATATTTACTCTCGCCGCTGCTCTTTCTCTGCAGTCTGCGGTTCCTATGACACAATCGTGTAAGAGACTAAGGGGCAAATTCACTAAGATGCGAAGTTGCGCCAGGCGCAACTTCGCCGCACTTCGCCAGGCGTAGTTTCTCCAGGGCTCCGCAAATTCACTAAAATCCGAAGTTGCGCACAGGGGTAGCGTAAGGTTGCGAAGTTGCGCTAGCGTTGATTCGCTATATAAAGCGAAGTTATGCTAGCGAAGGCTAATTTGCATACGGCGCGAAATTCAAATTTCAATGGAGGAACACTTATCTGCACTACAAATGCCTAGAAAACCTTCAAATCAGCAAATAAAAATTTTATTTTGCCCTACACATGTGCCCACTGTCTAGGTAAGTTGCCATGAGTCAGGAAATGTAGGGGGGAGGAAGGGGAGCCCCAAAAAATTTTCGATCTTTTTCAGCCTATCAGCCATCATGTAGAAAACACGCCAGCGTTTTTTTGGGACTTAGAAAAAAAATGTACTTTTTTTTTAAAACAATCCCTATCTACTCTATTGCGCTTCGCCAGGTCTGAGGTGGCGAAGGAAGTCTAGCGTAAAAGGTAGCGTTCAGTACATTGCGGAAGTTAGTGAATTTGCGTAGTTTCGTCGCTAGCGAAAATTCGCCTGGCGTAAGGTTGCGAAGTAACACTAGCGAAACTACGCCAGCGTTCGTTAGTGAATTTGCGCAGTAGCGAAAATGCCAAACGCTAGCGAATTAACGCAAGCGTTCGGCGCTTCGCGGCTTAGTGAATTTGCCCCTAAGTACAGAAGTCTGGTGCCGCGATTGGACACACCCACTTCTATACCGGTAAACGATTGGGCGCGCGGTCCCGGCTCGCTCCGCTGATTGGCCAGTTCATTATGGGCTTGAGCAGTGGGTTTTATTTGACACGATGAGCCTTTCTCTTTATCTTCGCCTTATTGTTCCATTTTGTGATAAAATACTTAAGTTGCTTGATCTATTGGATACCAATAGGTCCGTTCTGTTTCCCTCTGTATATCCCTGCACAACACGTATTGAGCACTACTGATTTTTTGGTTACCAGGTTTGCTTAGCAACCGAGTTTGGTGCCAAATAGAGTTTCAAATTTTATGGGATTGTAGGAACTTCATTTGTTCATCTGTTTTCTCCTGACAAAGATCCCTGTGTGGGATCGAAACGTTGAGTTAAATAAAAAAACTTATTTGCATCAAAAACGACCCTGTGAGTGCCGCTATTCTGCACAGATATTATACATATTCTTGATCTTCACCATAGAATGGACGACTGTCAGTGCAAAGTTCAAGAATGCAGTAACTGACAGATGGGAGATTGTCAATACAGATACTTGCCTTCCCTTCTTGGACAAAAAAAGACTTCTACTTGCTTACAGAAGGGGACAGAACTTGAGTGATCTATTGGTAGTAAAGGATGTGTTGGCAGACCCCAGGGTTGGGCACACATGGCTTAAAAGGCCATTAAAGAAGGGTGGTTTCAAGTGTTTGAATTGCATTACATGCAGCGGAATGCTGCAGGGAACACATTTCACACACCCCAGAACAGGACATAATACTCAATCAACCATAGACTAACATGTACCACTGATCATGTGGTCTATATGGCATGGTGCCCCTGCGGTCTATACTATGTAGGGAAGACTTTGACTTCTTATCACACGAATAATCATATATTAGAGATTTGAATGGCTCTATCTACTGGAAAAGCAGATCAACCAGTATCAAAACACTGCCTGAAATCTAAACACACATTGCCCCAATTCCAACACATGATGATAGACCACGTGCCTGCCCTACGGAGGGGGAGGTAACAGAGATTTACTACTAATGGAGTCTATGTGGATTTTTAAGTTGGAACCTCTTTCTCCAAAGGGCCTTAACGAAACCCTCCCCATGTCTTCTTTTTTCTTAAGTTTTTCTAAATTTCTCTGAACAATCCTTTTTCAGTGAGATTCAATTCTGGGCTTTGTGATGGCCACAATACTTTTGTTACAACTTTGAAGGTATGCTTTGCATTATTGTCATGTTGGAAGACAAAGTTGCAACCTAGTTTTAAAGGGGTAGTTCACCTTTAATTTACTTTGAGAATGTTATAAAATGCACGACTTTTACTTAGCCTCCTTTATTTATAATTCGTTGACTTTCTGCCTTTTTCTGACATATAAGCCCCAGATGCAGTGAAAACAGTATTGAAGAATCCCTACAGAAGTTTGTCTATAGGGTCTAGGTAGGGTTGTTTTTTAGTTACAGGTTGAATTCTCCTTTAAATGCTTTAGGAGCTCTAAAATAGGTTGATGCCTTTGGGTGGAGTGAGCTTTGACCATTGCTCCCTGATCCACCTCAGCTGTCCATCCCCCTTCTGAACACACAAATATTAAGGGGGTGGACAAACAGGATGAAGCTCTGGGCAGGAGGTAGAGTCAATTTTAACCATTTAGTGTTTACTCTCCAGGATCTTCATCCTCATGGTACATGTGTCTCCCCAAATCTAGCCAACAGAAACACATTTTTACAATTTCTTTCATAATATACTGGTCTAATAAAAAAAATGCCATATTCTGTCCCAAAATGTTTTCTCACTTTTATTGTCAAAACATGTTAATAGAGACTGAGACAGCAAAGAAATGTTTAAATTAGAAACAGCATCACTATACAGGAATGATATTCTGCAGTAGCAAATTTTCAGGGGCCATATATACTTTATTTTGGTCTAAAATATATTTAGGGTCTTTAATATTCAACTGCTTTACTATTCTGAGAGTAACTAATGGATTGGAGAAAGCACAATGCTTGCACTGTTAATGTTAAAGCTTATTGGCCTTGACTTTCAGTGAAGGCAAAAAAACCATGAACAGGAGTCTGTATGAAATGAATGTAGTCTGGTCAGTAGTATAATTTAAATGAATGATTATGCTCTACTCAGAACCATTTTTTAAGGAAAAAAAAAAAGAGTGCAAGCACATATTTCCATGCTTACCAACGTAGCACATAGGAATGGACTGTATTTTATTTTCAACAACTTCAACCCGTAATTAGCAAGAGGGCCCTCTACATGTTTCAAGTGCCCCAAGCAAAAGTTCTTTTCATAGAAGAGAAAGGTTTGGGAGATTTTTGGAAACTTCAGACAACAGAAAAAAGAAATTGGTTTTCCTGAAATGTTTGTTTATATAGTGGGCTGCAGAAAGTTCTGCTTTGACAAAGGAAGGATTAGCCCACTGAGGCCAGAATGACATCTGCTGGAGTTTCATCTTGACTCCTGACAGTAACTTGCATGGTAACCCCATCAGCAAGGGCAAGTCTGGATCTCACGAGAACATCATGACCTCCTCTGAACACCCCTACAAAATAAAATGAAATATCTTTAAGTTGCTGGAACTGTTTCACAGCCAAAGACTGTTCCCATGCTGCACAGTTATTAAAACACTGGTAAATCATTGTTGTTAAGTATAAAGTTAAATTACTCTGTTTATCTTGCTTTCCAGATTATTCAAATTATCCATGAATTCACATGTTCCAGGGCCACACAACAGAACAGCAGTGATACCATCAGTAAAGTATAAGGAGACCAGTGGCAGGAGCCACAAAAACCTCTTGGGCCAAACACTATGGGGCAAATTTACTAACCTCCGAAAATTTGTCAGCGACGGCTTTGATCACAGCGCAACACTTATGTCAGGCGTAGGTTCGCCAGGACAACGCTAATTCACTAAAATCCATAAAGTTGTGTAAAGGGCGTAGAACGCTGGCGAAGTTGCGCTATCGGTACCAATCGTTATCGGCCAAGCGAAGTGAATTTTTACTAGCGTTTGCTAATTTGCATATGGCGGGAAGTTAAAGTTCAATGGACGTATATGGACGTACATTACACTACACAAGCCCGGGAAACCTTAATAAAATAAAATAAAGTTGTTATATTTCCCTACACATGAGCCCAGTGTATAGTCAATGTGCCACATGTTAGGAAATGTAGGGGGGAAGCCAGTTAACACAAAAAAAATGTACGATCTCCCTGAAAAAAGGAAAAGTCGCCAGCGTTTCAACTATTTTTGAGGAACTCCTATCTACTCTATTGCACTTCGCCTGGTCTGAGGTGGCGAAGGCAAGTCTGGCGCAAGAGGTAACGTTCAGTAAAATCCACATTTTAGTGAATTTGCGTAGTTACGTCCATTCGACACAGCGCAAAATCGCCAGGCATTAGGGAGCGAAGTAGCGCTAGAGTCTATCTCCTTCGCTAGCAAAGTAACGCAATCTTCGCACACTTTAGTCACTTCGCCCTTTAGTAAATTTGCCCCTTTATATCATTCCCTTCAACTAATCTGACTCACTGTTTAAATGACTGAAACAGCAAGAAGTAAAGAGATGCTGCAGAGTTGTGGCTTCTCTTCCTTTCATCTGACAGAAGAAACATTTTTGTCAAGATTGATAATCCTGCAGACTGATAATCTATCTGTGGATCGCAGGATTATCAATCTAACTGGCCCCCTAAATGGCCATACACTGACAGTTGGTTGGGCAGTATGGCTGAAATTGGCAAAGCACCCAACTAGCAGTCAATTTCATTTAAAGGACAAGGAAAGTCTAAAATAGAATAAGGCTAGAAATGCTGTATATTGTATACTAAACATAAGCATGAACTTACTGCACTACAAAGCCTAATCAAACAAATGATTTATGCTTTCAAAGTTGGCCACAGGGGGCTGTCATCTTGTAACTTTGTTAAACATCTTTGCCTGACCCTGACCCTGCACATGCTCAGTGTGGTCTGGGCTGCTTAGGGATCGTCATACACAAAGTTCTGCATGGCTGGGAAGTAAGGTGGGGGCTCCCCCTGTTGTTCATAAGTATGATTGTTTCCCTGCTCAGCAGTTAGGGACCATCTGACAATTCCTATCCACAGCAGTAAATGAAGGGAGAATTTCACTGCATACAGTCAGGTTTCTTATAAAAAAGGAACACATTTTTTAATTGAAGTATATTGGAGATAGGTTTCTTTTTCATTAAAGAAAGTAAAAATGGGATTTTATTTTTTTGCCTTTCCTTGTCCTTTAAGTGCATTTGCCTTGAAATAATGGCAGTATTAATTTTGTTCTGCTTTGCCCTGACCTCAAAGCAAAACACACAAGATTACATTTCCGCTGATCGATTAAAAAAATGGCTGGGCCACTTACCTGACAAGTAAAGCACATGTGAGTTCTTGTTTTCTGGCACCTTGTCAGACCTCTCACATGGCTGCATCCCCAGGAATTTGATTATGTTGTTAACAGCCTCTGCATATAACACAGGAACAGGAGTCGACACACTCGGTTAATCAATTTATACTAATAGACAATTGTTTTTTTATAAATATAGGGAATATTAGCCCTGGCACAAAGTTGAAACCTGTTACTAAATTCTCAAAAAAAATTCTAAACACTAATTAAACATTCCTTATGAGTAAGCAAGAGCCAGGCACTTTTTTCTTTACATCAATGAAGTGTGTTCTGCCCTTTACTTCAATCAGTATATTAAGTTGACTTCAAAGCACATTTATCAAAGGTCAAATTTCGAATTCACGTGAGTTTTTAAAAACTTCCCATAACCCCCATAAATTCGAAATGTATTGAAAAAATCGAATTTTTCAAACTCGGATGAATTAAATTGACTAGTCGAATCTGGTAGTTTTGACCACAAAAAAAACCTTGAAAATTTGAATTTCGAATATTCAATTTGAACCTTGATAAATCTGTCCCCATGCACTGCTTCACCTGAAAAACCAGGAAGACAAATATAGATCAGTGGAACAATACACTGACTGCCACTAAACATTATCAGGATACTGAAATCACAATGAGTGATGCTCCATTCTTCTGTTCCATGCCCCATAAATGGCTATTTGTAACATTTGAGCTATTGCTTGTGCTGGTGAGAACTAAACTTAGGCTGCATCTATGTTCCCATGAAGGGGGTCAGAGGCACAATATAACCCCTTTGTATATCAGTGCTGGTGGTGTAAAAAAAGCTAAGCACGGCTTGATGCTTGATAGTAGTAGGATCCAAATGCACAATAAAAAGCTATTGGGTGTGTAGCATAAAACTCCATCACAGTTACAGTGATACCAATATTAAGCATATGCTTTAAATGGCTTATTTAATATAATTACATGTAGAATAAAAAGCTCTAAATTTGCCCATGTGCAGTAACCCATAAAAAACAATATGTTGTTTGCTTTAAAACAGAGGACCACGAATTGCCCCCTACTCATTGGTCATTCTTGGTTAAGATATATTCTCACAAGCTGTAAAACAAGCTTTTGTATAAAGAACTTACCTTCTAGAGTTTTTGTTGTAGTAAGGGCAAATGTTTCTTCTTTCTCGTATGCATCACCCACTTCTTCCCATGATGCCCCAAAATTTGGCTTCAGTACTTTCTGAATATGGTCAGACAGACTCAACTCTAGGTCTTCAAGCTGATATGGAATGAAATGACATCACTTATTCTATACATCAGGAATATTGTATGGCACAAAGTAACAAAAAATAAATCTTTACGGCACAAACTGCAAGCGAAAGTTTTGGATCCACAGACAGTATTCATATTTTTATCAGTTTAAGTAAAAATATATATATATATATATATATATATATATATATATATATATATATATATATATATATATATATATATATATATATATATATGACCAGCATTTTGTCTATCATTATCAATAATATTTACAGGGGTGCTTTATTTACTAATAAAGTAAAGGCTTAGATTTTGGCTGCAGGAAAAAAAGATGAGTAACACATATGCTTCGCTCTCTCATGCACAGAAACGGTGGCTCTTGCAATAAAAAGTAGAAAAATGCGTTAGATATCTTTTCAGGGGTCAAGCAGGAGAGATGCAATTATTCACTAAATCTAAAATGCATCAGTGCTCCATATTATAAAAACCCAAAAAAAAAAAAACCAGCACTTGACTGTATAACTTCAAATACATACCACATATTCATCACTATAACCTTCATCATCAGGAACACCAGTCTGGGGGTCGCAGTCTCTGACCACAAACTTCATTGTGCAACTAAATGTACAGGATACTGAAGAAATGCAACACTGCTTAGTCACATGTACACATACCTTTGTTTACTCTGTACAATTCACATCGTTTTACAGGTTAAAAAAAGTCTCAAAGCTAAAATATATGTAAATAGCATTTGTTTAACCAGAGCAAAAAAAAACAAAAAAGCAGAATTCTTAGGTGATCAAATGCCTTTTGTTAATTTCACTAAGGGTGCTGCACAAAACTGTTCTTACATCTTGCAGTATGGATACTAAGTAACCTAATTGGGCTCATTTACTAACACTGGACATAGGAGCACCTGGGCATTAACCCATAACAACCCAACCTGATTAAATTTGTTCTATATATTTTTACTAGTACAAATATTAAAACAATCCCTTATAAATTATTATATATTTTGAACCACATTGGAGCGGATATAAATGTAGCTGCAGTTAACATTTACAGGGGGAATTTTTTGCACAAAAACTCACAAATTTGAATTGTATTTGCAAAAACTCAAATGTATTTATTTAAAAAGAGGAAATCCCTTGAAAACTTGAATGTAAAATTGGCATCTAAAAGCTGGCGAGTTCATGTCATTTTCTTAAATTGTGAGTTTATTCAAAGTAGAAAAAAACCTCACAGATTTAATTTTCGATAGATAAGCCCATTAATGTTATACTGACACATATAAATCCTGAGATGTAATTTTTTCCCAAGACCTGTTACTTTAGGCATTTCTTTTGATAAAATTTCCTTTTTAGAGGTATAGACTGTTGCTAATTCCATGACAATGGAATATGAGGCTGCATTTCCTCTGCAATACAGCTGCAGCCAAAACACTACCTGGCATAAATGGAGCACAGTTGAAATCTGAGCAGATACAGCAAAACTTAGTATTTTATGGTAGTGCTGTCAAAGTCAAGTTTTTCAAGAAAGCAGAAAGATAAAGGCAATAAACGGTGGTTAAAAGACACATATGTTTATTAGAAACCCATATCCGGCAGAATTTCACTGTGAAGTTATGAAATACCTGCTGTAGGATCATCATCAGGAAGGCTGACAAGTGTATAACAAATGCCAGGTTGGTTGTATGTAAGGCTTGGAGCCGGGACATAATGCAACACTTCATAAGCTTCCGATGGCTCCATCTGCACTGTCACCTTCTCTAAGAGCTGATCATTTAGTGTGTTTGTGCAGTCAAACTGGTAAAAGCAACAAAATATCAGAGTGGAAAAACCTATAAACACATCTGTGCATTGCAATAAATATCATATAATCTGGGTTAAGACTAAGAGATAAGTGCAATATAACATATACTGCAGGGCATGCAAACAATAATTAGAGAACTACAGAGAGCAGTGTTGTTCTAATGAATGACACAAATGAAAAACACAAAAAAGAAACGCATAAACTGCAAAAAATATATTTCTCAGTCTTGGTGATTTTAAAGACCTGCTGTTTTGGTAGTTATAAGCCATCTGTTCCTGAACTACAACCCCCACAATGCCATGAAAGCGTGCCGGCAGGTGTAGTGTAGTATCATATGGGCATTTGAGACTTAAAGGGATTCTGCCATGATTTTTATGGGCTACTTTTTATTTTTAATGTTGTTCTTGAACCAACAAATGTATTTTTTATCTGTAATGTTGGTGTGGAGATTCATCTCAGTGCATTGTGTCTGATTCTGAGCTTTGAGAAGGAGCCACTGCTACACTACAGAACTGCTCTGGGGCAGCTTTTCTTTCTTCCTTGTCATTGTACTTCAATAAGCAGGTAGTGCAATAAGAAAGCAGGGTATCTCCTGCTCGGGTGCTATTTTCAGGTCTACCACTAGTCTATGGAGCACTTTTAGCAATGCAAACAATTTCTGATTAATTTTGACCTCTTCAATGCTCAAATCTTCTCCAGCCTTCAGAACATCTGCCTCTCATTGTATTTAATGTATTTGGGCAAGTTCCCACTGCCTCTTAATGTATTTACTGTTTATGGGGTTAAAAGTCACTGAAGCATATCAGAGCACAAGTCACATGGTTGGGGGGCACCTGGGAAACTGCTTAAAATGGACTCCATGGGAGATGGCTGTCCCATATTTCTCAGCTTTCTGAATGAAGGGTTTCTTAATAAAGAGACCCCAAACTTTAATATGCAGTGTATATTTCAAATACGAGTCCTATTTAATGTGCTCATGTTGATCAAACGGTGTATATAGCTGTATACTGCTTCTATAATAAAATACACTTAAAGGGGATTTAAAGTTATTATAGTAAGTTAAGGGATAGAATCCCTTAAAACAAGGAAGTTTCCAATATACACTTATTACTTTTTTCATACTGGTGTAAAGAAACAATCCAGGGTCTTCAGCTCTAACAGGCAGCCTCAGGTAGCCTCAGTCAGCCGGTGCTTAACTTCTACTGTAATCCAATAGGTCTACTACTGCACAGTTCCCAGGGGTGCTTCGCCAATGAGGCGTGTTGAGGCTGTCGCCTCAGGCGGCAGTGCCCCACTAGGTACCAGGGGCAGCAAAAATGCTGCTCCTGGTACTTTAAGAGCAAATTTATGGGGGAGAGGGGGCAGCAGCAACTGCTGCTGCCTCAGGCGGCGGAAGGGCCAGGATCGCCCCTGACAGTTCCCCATGTGAAGTGTGTGATCAGACTGGTTCAGCTGCACTGAGAGAACAGGAGAGCTGTGACTGCCTAAGTTTCCTGAACAACTAGAGTAGGGATCGCAGAGGCTGCCTGTTAGAGCTGAAGACACTGGATCATTTATCAGTACAGTTGTAAAAAAAATAAATACAAAATAATGCACGTTTATTGGATACTTCCTTGTTTTGAGGGATTCTACTAGAATTCTTTTATTTTATGTGATGAATTTACACCCCATTTAAAAAATCAAGCCCTGAATCTCTACTTCATATACTCTCTCATTCTATATACTATTTTGCTGCTTCCTGACTTATTCAACATGTCAAATATTTGTCATTTTTTAAACATGGTCAGAAAATACAAGCTGATTTGTGTGTTAAGTGGTTAAGAAAAGAACTGACCTACCTGGAACACAAAATGATTTGGAAATACGTGCTTGATACATCTTACAAAATATTCAGTCTCTGCTTCAGTAAGCTGCACAGGTTCGGAAGACTTAAACAAGGGGCCTAGGTTCTTAAATTCCGGAATGACAGCCAATTGTTCTGGAAAAAGATGGGTAGTTGCGTTTGTATTGAGAATTTTAAGTGAAGAATTCTTGGCCAGTGCTCCCTTTCCAAATATCCTTAATGGTCTGATATTTGTAGTAAAGTACCATGTCCAGTATTATAAGGAAGGAATGCTAGAAATGTATTTCTACTTTGTGTTACCTTTTGAATGATGTCAATATATATATATATATATATAATATATATATATATATATATTTAATAAATAAAAGAGGTTTGTCAAGAGGGTTGCATACAAATAACCAGAGCAAAATTAAGTCTTTTGAAAGGATTTAGAAAAATAATTGTAAAACTTGCTTTCATGCAGGTTCAAATTGCCCCAAAATTTGGACCACATTAAATACTCATCAGATAATAAAAGGATTCCAGAACATTTCAAACATTTTCCACAATAATAAATCTCAATAATACATCTGAATAACAGTGAATAGGTTTTCAAAAAACAGCACACGCATTTCTAGTAGAATGTCTCCAAACATCCCTACTGAATCCTACCTTGGAAGATGTCTTGTCTGACAGGTACTGCTTTCTCAGGCTGTTTAGTAGCCATAGGAGCAAGATCTGATGATTAAAAAAAAATAAACAGTTATTCTGCCACAACTGGTAAATCAAAAAAATGTAACTCAAAGGAGAATTCAATCGTTAACTAAAAAAACCTCAGGGATCTCAGTTTGCGGCAGCCATCTTCTCAGACGAGATCTGCAAAGCGACGCATGCGCAGTTGGATCAATTTCCCAGTTTGCGCCAACTGCGCATTTGCAGAAATGGATGCAAATTGCAGAAGTGTTGGAAGAAGACACGAAGACCCAGAAGATGGGTGCTGTGAACTGTGATCCCTGAATCTGCACCAAGGGGTAAGTAAATGGTTAGGGGCATTTCCCTAGACTGGGAGGGAGGAGGGAGGTGGGTCTACGTAGACGGTTGAATTCTCCTTTGAGAGTGATGCTTCTGAAAGTAAACATGATGCATGCAACTCTAAGCAGCTCTATTTTGGTGTTCACGGTTCATCAGATCAAACAAAGCTTCCCAAAACCATGAAAAATCAAAAGAGAATGTGTATTTTTTCTGCTCAGATGGATGATGCTGGGGGCCTGGGCTGGGATATCAGTATAGTCGTGCCAGGAATGAAGGTTGCAAGTATATGAGCAAACGCCGATGTGTTATATTGGCAGATGAAATCATCTTTCGACTGATTCCCAAGCTGACATACATGTCTGGAAGTTTGGGCAGCATGGTTGAAATCAGCCAAACTCTCCAACCAAATCTGAGCAAGTAAGAACAACTTTAGCGCTGGGTTGTCACTGAAACAAAACTTTTAGCATGACTGCAGACTAGATTTATCATTGTTCAATATGTTTACATATGATAAAAAGCTATGGTTTTATATACCAGTTTTCTGATCCATAAAGGGGACAGTGGCGAGAGGAACAGTCTTCATATCAAAGGGTTTCTCTGAAGGTTCTAATGTATATTGGTGTAATGCTTTCTCCATCCCAAAGACAGAAACTGTAAGACCTGTAAGAAACATATGGCACAATGTACAAAAAAGAAAGAAAATAATGGGACACACACAGAGAGTAGTGTTCAGAATAATAGCTGTCCGACATCACTAGCCTGATTAATCACTGTTTTTGGTACAAATTATAGTTCTACGTGGCGAATAATTTACTAGAAGGTGTAGTAGAGTAATAGAAGACCAACAGACCCAACAGTCATGACATGCATGCTGCTGATTCTGTGTAATTTAATCATTAATTGAGGCTTGTTCCAAATGATAATAACTTGTTCCAAATAATATCAGTGTGGAGTTCAATTAGTGAGATCATTCATTCTGTGAAAAAAACAGGTGTCAATTATGGTCCTTATTTAAGGAAGGAAAGCAGCATGCTGGTTATAGTGTATTTATCTCTGAAAATCTGAATAAAATGGGTCGTTCTAGATATTCAGAAGAATAGCGTACTTTGATTAAAAAGTTGATTGAAGAGGGGAAAACATAAAGAAGCACAGAAAATGATAGGTTGCTCAGCTTAAAATTATCTCAAATGCTTAAAAATGGCAACCACAAGCTGAAGGACGGGTAACAAAACATAAAACTACCATTTGACTGGATAGAAGAATCAGCAAAATGGCAAAAACTCAGCCAATGATCAGCTCCAGGAAGATCAAAGAAGGTGTAAAGTTACCTGTGAGTACTGTTACAATTAGAAGACGCCTAAGTGAAGCCAAGCTATCAGCAAGAAGCCCCCGCAAAGTCCAATTGTTGAAAAAAAGATGTGCTGAAGAGGTTACAATTTGCCAGTACAAATCACCCCAGCCCACCGCTGGATACTGGCAGCTAAATCTAGCAGTGGAGCTGAGGGAGAATGGGTAACCATCAGCACATGTGCCAAAGGCTAAGAAAACAGTTTGGGCTGAGGTCTGGAGCTTAGGGCAATATGAAACCTAAACACAGCCCTGGTCAGTTGGTTAGTATGAAAGACAGTTAGCTCTGATATATTGGCTACCAATTATGCTTTTTAACTGTGTTGCATAAAGATGGATTAAAGGTTGGCAAGAGGGGAATACTGAAAAGTAATCTGGTTATTTCACAAATAGGACAATATCTTTAATTGATAAGAAAGTTCCCTATTCCCATCAAATGATGCTCATATCCATTTTTAATTTTCATGATGGTCCCACCCATATGTAATAAAAGGCACTACAGAAGCAACCAATAAAATGCCTGCTGTTAAACAGTTGACCAGTAAATTCTACCTGCTGATTGGTTGCTATGGGTTACTGCTTGTGAGCAAATAAGTGTTTTTTATTACTTAACCCCAAAAAATGTTTTTAATAGTTCATTTAGGATCACCAGTGAAAACTGTTGGTTTTGATGAAAACAGAGCACCAAAAATATCATGAAGCTTTTGGTTGGAGAAAGAGCAGATGTAATAAAATCAAACAATTATTTAAATTATGTATAGCACTGTGAAATGTGGCCCTATACAAAAGCAGGATATAACTAAAATACATACCGTATATACTCGTGTATAAGCCGACCCGTGTATAAGCCGAGGTACCTAATTTACCTAAGAAAACTGGAAAAATGTATTGACTCGTGTATAAGCCTAGGGGCCCCATGTCAGATTTCAAAATGTGAATGTGACCCGGCCGCAACAATTGGGGGACACTGGGCAGGTACCTGTTAAAGGGTCCTCTGTCTACCCCTATTTCATGTTTGCTTCCCTCTGCCACTCCCCCCCCCTGCCCTCCCCATCTGTCACTCTCCCCACCCCGGCCCTCACGTCTGCTGCTCTTCCCTCTGTCACAGTAAAACGTGACCCGGCGCCGGCCGCTACCCACGTGGCGGCCATGGGCGCCGCCATTTTGGGAGCGAACGCCGGCAGGGAAGGACGCGCCGCCCGGAGCTCCTGGACCTGCTCCGGGCGGCGACACAGTCAGTCACAGACAGTCCTGCTGGGGCCGCGGAAGGAGGTATGACCCGCGTATAAGCCGAGTTTGAGTTTTTCAGCACATTTTGGGTGCTGAAAAACTCGGCTTATACGCGAGTATATACGGTAAATGATTAATAATGCAATGTAAAAAGCAAATGATAGATTTATTTTGCTACTGACCATTGAAAATGTAGGCAGCATTCAGCGCTAGTTGCTGTTGCTTTAATACATTGAAGTAAAATGTTGCTCTGTCTCGCACCTCATCATCGCTGTCCATCATGCACCTGTTAGGTAGGCAGAATACAATGATAGTAATTAGCAATATGTGCCAATATGTGAAACAAAGATCCTGGCTAACTGTATATATTATGGGACCTTTCATTAATCATAAGCTTATACTATTTTTACAAAACACAGAGTTTAGGCATATTCTTAGAGGGACCAATTGCTAGAGAGAGTAAAAATTACATCAGGAGTATTTTTTTAATTTTTTATACTTAAAGGCACAGTAACACTAGTATTCTCTGTTTAAATTCATTCATGTGCACAGCTCTTTCTGCATACTCCCTGTGCTCAAACAACTAGTCTGTTCACGCGAAAAAGAGAGAAAGATTGTCACTCGAGTAAAGGACAGCGAGCATGAAATGCTATGCACAGCGAATGCTGCCTTGTCATCCAGTGCTACGCAATATGTTGGCGCTATATAAATACATGTTAATAATAAAATAAAAATAATCCTATTAAAGGCTAGAAGACTCCATTCATGAAGGTACATATGAATAGATCATTACAGCTAATCTAATTTTTGCATATACAGTCACTGTTGGCAGTGTAGGAAATCATTTTCTTAAAATAACAGATTCTAGGGTGAATATAACAATTGAATGTTATCTTAGGGTCACAGCCTGCTCATTGGTTGCTGGACATCTTTGTATTACATCATCATTTTCTAAGCATTGAGTATATTTGATAACCCCACTACAAGTTGTCTTATAGTATGAACAATTTCACAATTCTAGCCTATACTACATGCCAACATGCAATACCTTTGAAGAAGTACTAAAACACTTGGTAGAAGAGATTCATTCTGGGCACCAAACTTAGCCAAAGCACTGACCGCAGCTACAAGGAAAGAACAAAAAGAAAAAGAAAGATCATTTATTGCAGAGATACTAAGCCAACATACACCACAGTGTTTTAAGGTATGGATGAGACAAAATTCATTAGTACCCTGGTCACAGATTGTCAGTTCTTGTGCAAATGGGACTTAAATAGTTAAAGCTGAACATGAAAACAAGTTCCTTTAGTCTACAAAAAAATAAAGCAGGGGTTGGCAACCTTCAGCAATCTATATGTTGAATATTAATATTCCCTCCAACCCTACTTCAAGTGGAGTCCAGGAGGAATTCTAGGAGTTGTAGTTTTGCCTGATCTTGATGAGTAGTTTTAGTTTTCTATACATCTATTATTTAGTTATATTTACTATATCAACAACTAACGGGTCTCATTTGTGAATAATGGACACATTTGCACTAGGGATGCACCGAATCCAGTATTTTGGATTCGGCCCAACCACCGAAACCTTTGCGAAAAATTTGCATAAGAATTTGCATATGCAAATTAAGGGTGGGAAGGGGAAAACAATTCACTTCCTTGTTTTGTGACAAAAAGTCACGTGATTTCCCTCACCGTCCCTAATTTGCATATGCAAATAAAGATTCGGAATTGATTCTGCCAGAAGGATTTGGCCGAATTTGAATCCTGCTGAAAAGGGCCAAATCCCGAACCGAATCCTGTATTCGGTGCATCCCTAATTTGCACCTCAGCAGTGACAATTGGCAGCCAGTCTCACTGTTTAACCTGCAGCTGCCTGGAAAAGCTATTGATCAGTTACCAATGTTCATAAATGAGCCCCATACGTGAGCCCCTGTGCATCATATTCAACTGATCAAGGTAGATACTAAAGTAGGAAACTGTGATGGAAGTAGTACTATGAAATGAATAAATATGGAGGAAGAAAGAGATTGCGTATTCACTGTGGCTTTGCATTCTTACCCGCTCTGACGGCTTCATTCTCTAACACCACCCTATTGAAGATGAAACGAATGTACTTGGAAGGTGTAGGTGTTTTTGGTCCTTCTTTTCCCAAAAGATGCAGGATCTTTGTAGCCAGAACTGTGTGCTCACAGTCCTCAATAAATTCACACATGTGAGCCAGGCCAGATTCTTTGCTGTCTGGGTTCTCCTCGATAATGCTAATAATGCAGTCCACTATGGCACGCTTGTATTCAAAACCTCCCTGCATACAAGAGTGTATAGTTCAACATATGCAAGATGAATTCTGAGATAGGAGTTAGTAGAAAACCATTCAGGTAGAGCAACCACAAGAAGCAGAACATTTCAATATCAGATCAGATTTGCAAACATTCAAAAATAAAATCATATGTATGTAATCTATATTTACCTTTCTGAAAAACATGTGCAACTCCAAAACAGATTAGCAAATCATATGCGTGTACTTACGTCATCCCTTAGCATGTTGGAAAGGAATGTCATCATTACGCTGTGCTTGCGTGGGTACTTCTGACATAATGCACTGATTGCTTGTACTACTACCACCTGAAATTATATAGTATAATCAGTATGTATGGCTATTGATTGGGAGCATAATGCCTAACAGCCTCTAGCAAGTCTATAATTACTCTTCTGATTCCCCTCCTCCAAAAATAGCAAATATTCAAACATATTTAAAAAAAAATATTTACAATAACATGAGAACTCATATTACAGTCAAATTTGCTATTTTTAAGCAGTGTGCCTACAATCATCTTCCCAAAGCCATAAAAACACAAACAATGGGTCAGTTAAAGCATAGAATTCATCTGTTCTCATCTTCATACAGAATATACAAGCATATAGCCGTCATATTAAAATCACCTAATAAGGCCAGATTGATGTATGTAATAAAAGCAAAGGTGTTTGGAACTCTGGGAGTTACAGTTCAATCAAAGGCTGCAATCATACAAAATTCGTTTCTACAGAAGTTGCTTGAAAGATTTGTATTCATTCATCTTCAAATTACTATGTGTAGATTTCATATGGAAGATATAGTAAAAAATAAACAATGGCAATTTGAACAAAACAAAAGAGAAAAGTGACTTGTTGCACATTTTGTCTCTAAAGAAGAAACTTTGAATAACGGTCACCATTTTTTCCACCAGGCAACAATTTAGAAATATTTTGGTAAGAAAATGTTGCTCAGTAAGGGCAGGTTTCCGATAGCTGTCTGTTGTCAAGTGTAGCAAATATTGTGTCTTTTAACTCAATGCATTAGGAGCAAGTCTGCAAGTATTGCAGATCAGTTATCACTAGCTCAATGCTGGTCAAAAATTATACCCATTAAATCAACGAGAGTACTCTCTGAATTTTTCTTTGCTTGTTGTTGCTGGTGGGAAAAAAACAATTACTTTAAACTTTTCGTGAATGTAGAAAAAATATGAACTGCAGGAAAATTATTTTAAACTTTGACAATCTGTCCCTCATAAATACTTATTAATTCTTGTTTATTTTGCATATAACCTAAGTATTGGGAACCAGTTTATTGTTGGTACAGCACTTTTCTTCTGAGCATACCAAAATCTGTTATGAAGTGCAAATATTACAGCACTTGCTCAGCAACAATAGATAGTATTCCAAGCAGTTATGCACAGAATGTGTTGCTATAGTTATTAACTATGAAAAGCAAATTTAAAACAGAGTTTTCTGTAGACATCTGTCAATTCAACTCCACTTAAGAAATGAGCATACTTAAAAAAACCTTATTATTTTATACATACATTACATATACACACACACACACAGATATATATATATCATTTGTTTTAAGTGTTTTTATAGTCAAAAGATCAGGAGTTCAAAATAGCCTTACTTTAAACTCATCCGAGATTTCAGAGACAAAGGTGGAGATTTGTTTCATGAGTCGATCAACGCTGCTTTCACTACCAGTTTTTAGTAGTGTTGTGATGGCTAGTGTGGCAATGCTGCGGTTGGAATCTGTTATCAAATTTTCAAGGTCCAGGTTACATGCAGTAACTGCAGATGGATGTTTCATTGCAACCTATTAATATAAATACATTTTGTACAAACTTGTAAAACTGCAAAAATCAAAGGCACACTACCTACATGTCCTTGATAAAATAATGTAAAGGATTTAAAGTTATCTGTATGCGGTAATGTCCAGAAAGAGACTGAGCTTGAGTGCAGCACTTGAAATGCTAAATGGATAAAAATTAAATAAAACAGAAAAATGCCAATAAATTAACAAATCAAAAAATGTACCTTGTTAAGTGTTCTTACTGCAGCATATCTCAGGGCAGGTTTGGGCGAACTACAGAAGAGCTGCAGGACTGATGAGAAATTTGATCATTACACAAATGAATCTCACTTAATAGACCCACAAATGGAAAGTATAGAAATATTACAAGTAGATTTTTGTCTATAATATCTGGTATTGGATATTTAGTGAAACCTTTAGCCTTCTGATAATACAGTAGTTGAATCAACTCTAAGTAAGTAAGTAAGCAACTTGACATCCAGTTAAACTGAAGAAGCCACTGAGTAGAAAACTCAAAGTCCAGTTGTTTTAGACTCCGTTCTACTTGATACTGTAGATCATGACCTGGATCTTCATAGACATATTGCTGATAATACACTATTTCTCGCCTTAAACATTAAGTTATACTGACACTAATAATTTTCTTTTCAAAATATTAATTTACATCAAAAGTTACCTATAGGTAATGTTGATAATTTTTCACGGATAGTTCTACTTTTGTAAGTAATTGTCACTTGAAGTTCCTAAACCTGACTGTTTTGCCAACCTGACTGTCCCTTCTTAACCTGTCAGTTAGAGTTTCTAAATATTGCTGCACAAATATAGCAGCCCCTTCATAGAGGAACAGGGTAGTAAGAAAGGTAATTTTAAAGCATCAGGCAAATACTTATATAGCAAAATTATAAATAGCATTCAAAGACAATGTTATGATAGATAATAAAAAAGGTTATTTTCTGATGTCAGTATCCCTTTAAAGCACATTTTGAAGGATTTCACTTCTTTCAAAAAACACTCATGATAAAAAGTCCATTAAGAATGGATTTCACTGCAATAGTCAGCAGCATTTATACCTGAAACAGCCGGGGCCAGCTCTCTTGCTGTGCAGTTAGGAAGGTGGATAATAGCCGAAGCAGCTTCATAAATTACCATTTCGTGTTTGTTCCGAAGGCAGCTCTCAATAAAATCAAACAGAGGGCTGTTGTGCCTGCAGAAATACAACAAATACGAAACAAACTTCTAACTTAAAATACAGCATACACAAATCAAGCAAAGTTTCAAAAAGCACCATACAGCAGCAGATGCAGAATATGCTTTACTTTTTAATGAAAAAATTGCATGCGTCAGTCACTCAAGACATTTTATACAACAATTTAAGTGTTACAACATTTTTTTTTTTTTTTTAGGTAACACTTTACAGACATTATGTCATTCAGCACATACAACCATAGTGCATTCTGCTTAAGTGTTTTCAGTGCCAGGCATCACTAAGCATGGCAGCCTTACTTACAGAACACTAGACAACTAGAGGTGCTGCCTGGGGGTCACTGCCCAATTTCTCTTAAAGGAATTGTTCAGTATAAAAATAAAAACTGGGTAAATAGCTGTGCAAAATAATAAATGTTTCTAATATAGTTAGTTAGGCAAAAATGTAATGTATGAAGGCTGGAGTGGCTGGATGTCTAACATGACAAAACAGAACACTACTTTCCTGCTTTTTAGCTCTCTTGCTTTCCACTGACTGGTTACCCTGATCACCAGGCAGTAACCAATCAGTGACTTGAGGGGGGGGGGGCACATGGGCCATAACTGTTGCTTTTGAATCTGAGCTGAATGCACTGAGAACAGTTATGTCCCATGTGGTCCCCCTTCAATTTGCTGACTAACTCAGAGTTAGAGCTGAAAAGCAGGAAGTAGTGTTCTGGCTATTATGTTACACATCCAGTCACTTCAGCCTTTATACATTACATTTTTGCCTAAACTATATTAGAAACATTTTTTATTTTGTTCAGCCTATTTATCCAGTTTTTATTTTTACACTGAACTGTTCCTTTAAGAATCACGAATACTGTAGAAATGCAGCATTTTAAAAAGCCTAAAAAAGACCCCAAAACAGTGACCTCGATTTATATAGAAATCTATTTACAAGAACTTGTACCAGTTCATTTGGCTAATAGTTGCCTGACAAAGTGTACAGACATATTTCCAGGAATTTATTGCCTGTCACTGGCCCGAACATCAGGTGATCATTGTTAGTCTATGGTGGTGGCTGTTTTCGGTTCTTTTGTACCACATTTCTGGG
Organism: Xenopus laevis; assembly: GCF_017654675.1. Taxonomy (NCBI): domain Eukaryota; kingdom Metazoa; phylum Chordata; class Amphibia; order Anura; family Pipidae; genus Xenopus; species Xenopus laevis. The sequence goes on from NC_054376.1 coordinate 65,150,364, forward strand.
CTACTTAAAACTGCAGCACTGAAATTGCCTATAACGGACCTGTTGTAAAATGTGCAAATTGTATTTTAAAAAACAATGGAAAAATCTAATTATTTCCAAAATGAAAAAGAACAAGCAACATACAAATAGATGTTTTAACATAAGAATTCTCAAAAACTTAGCTCACCCTTCTTCAGACTCTTCCAGCAGCCGGCTAGCTATGCGGATTAGCATGCAGTAAGCAAATGGGGATTTCACACCAGATTTGGTATATTTGTTTAGCATCTTGGAAACTGCAAGACGATCATTCTTCTTTAGGTTGTAGAGGAGTCCAAGGGCATGATACTACGTAAGCCAGTACAAAGGCAATTAGCACTATATCAACATAATAAAGCTCTATGCATTCAGTATTTCCTCGATACTGCTTTAACTTGAGGCTTAGCACATCTAGTTCCCTGGCACCCCAGAACAGTTTCTGAGAGGACACAAGTACATTTGTCATTAATTTGCGGATTAGTAAAATGGAAAATGAGATCTTAAGATTTGGGGTCTTTTATCAATCACAGCCCCAATAAAGTCTATCAAAACCAAATAATATACAAGGCTGTTGAGTAGTTTGTCATATCACTGGTGTAAAAAACAAACTATTGTCAATAAAAAAAATGGCTTATACATTCACAATTCAGTCGTGATGGAAAGTGCGAAAATGTGTTTATTTACAGAACATCCAAGCAGAGCAGGCAGCTGATGTTGCAGTTCTTGGATATTCTTGATTGCACCTCCTCTATGTAAGCCCTGAGTAAGGCTGGTTTATAACCTATTCTTATAACAGAATGAGAATCTCAAAATGCAAAATAATTTTTACATCAAGACTATTATATAATAAATATTTATTTAAAATATCACTCCTGAAATAGTGCACAAATAAGAACTGCAGGTATTTGCAACAGTTCCTGTTTACAGTCCCTTGAAATAAAATATAGTAAAAAGAACAAGCTAGAATGCAATATTTTTGTATTATAAATAGGCTACATGCAAGAGTAGCCACTGATGGGAAGCAAAGAGTCCCAGATTAAGATTAGCTACTTTTAAACACTCCCTACAATGCAAGTAACAAAAATGAAACCTACCTGTACCATAATGTTATCACTAGATGCTGCTTCTTGAGCCTCATTAATCCAGCGTTTCACTACGTCATAGCTGATTTTTGTCATATTCTGAAATTAAAAATAAACAAACAAGCATCAACATGTTTTCAGCCGGTAAAAAACTAAGACGCTTGTCTGTAATTTCACTGCTCTAGTCTGTACACATTATTCCTATATGCTGAAAGATACAGTATATCAGGTAGCAAAGATCTTTGCTGTACTTACCAAGGAAGATACCAGTGCAGAGCTGGAAACACTGGGAATTTTATCTACGATGGCTTGTTTCATATATCGCTCTATCCCTTGAAGCATTGTGGCCTATGACAAATGTAAAACCAAGGTCATAACAAATCTTATTTTATTCACTTGCATTGACAATATAAAAAAAACAATGTTGATGAATGTTAAATTGTACTAATTAATGAACTAGGAATTACACTTAAGAGATTGACTTTTAATTAATCCTCATACCTTGGGTTTGGGCAATATGAAGTAGGAATACATGAGATATCTGAAGTGCATTGTTTTTTTCATCAAATGTTTTTCATCCAAAGTAAATGAACCCGATAGAGTTCTTACACACAAGCGTTTCTTGATCCATTCCCCTGCAGTCAGTTTGAATGCGTATGACAGCAGGGGAGTGCAGCAAGAAACACATTTCATTCATTTACTCACACAGGTGCTTGTTAGCACTGAACGCAAGTGGAAAGCAGCATGTTGCATTCCAACTGTGTTCAGTGCTTACAAGCACCTGTGTAAGTACAGCCTTATTCAAATTAACAAATGTGTTTCTTGCTGCACTCGATGCATTAAAAATGACCACAGGGGAACAGTGCAAGAAATTCTTTTGTGTAAGAGCCCTTAGCGTAAGGAATTCTTGCACATGTCTAGCACCTTTAAGGGCTTCTGAACTATATACCCTTGCCTGTAAAATAACTGAAGCCTCAGGCAAAGGAATGGTACATTCATTAATTGATGGACCCAGGGCTACTTACAGCATAACCCACATTCTTCTCTCCCAGGTACATCTTATTCTTTCCTGCCACAACTAATGACATACTTTGCATGGACAACATTGTATTTGTACTTATCAGTGGACAATGTTCATTACTTCTGGGCAATTGCAGCCACTGATGCAGTTGAGGAGCAGAGGCAACTGGGGTAGTGAGGTTGGTTAGTATTTGGCTTTTGGCACTCTTTCAAATGCAAAAAATGAAGATAATCTCTAAGCAACAAATTTAAGCAACCACAAATTGTGTTTGAAACCTATGACCTGCAGACTTACGTCAGTTATCCTACACAGTGCTCGAATGGCGGGCCCTCTATACACATCTTCTTTGCCAGTCATGTCCTTAGTCAGACTGCAAGAACAAAATAATCCAAAGGTTAATGCAATCAGCTTCTCTGCACATCATACTGTACAGGATAGATACTGTATGTTTTTCTAGCTTTAGCAAATGGATATTGAATAATGACACTGATTTTATTGGAGAATTATATACTTAGGGCACCAAAATCTGCCCTGTGGCAATAATGTTGATTGATATTAAACTTTTGTAATAGCGTAAAATGATACCTAAGTTCACAATTTATTTTTATGATGTTGACATATCACAACAAGGTTATTTCTTTTGGGAACTACAAGGATATTATTTTATGTGAAAACTTATGTCATAAGTATAAAGGAATTTACTACCTGGCATCAGTCACAAAATATCTTTTCAGAGGACTATGGAGACATATTGTATAAAAACAAGTATCTATACTCATCTAACTATATAAGGAATCAATTAAAAAATATGTGTTTGTGGCTGAATTATTGAAAAATTCCCCCTAAACCAAAAGCTCTGCCCATCCATTCCATTTCCTGCCCACTAAACTCTCTGGTTGCTGAGAGGAGCCAGTGACACTCAGCACACTACACTGTAGGATAGTAACCAATCAGCAGCTAGGCTGATCTGATAGGTAACGTGACTGCAGTGCTGTGATTGGCTATCCCACTCCGACAGTGCTCCTGGCAGGAACCGTTTGTTTAAATACAAATCTGATTAGTAATAAATTTAAATTGTCATTATATAGCAACTCAGTGCATTTGTATCAGAATGTAATAATCACTCCATTTTCTGCTTGATGATTTGCAGCAAACCCTAATATCCGCTTCTCAATAGCTGCCCAGATCACATTTAACATGTGTGTCATGGACACTCCTAACAAAATACAAGATGGTACACAAATGTTTATACCCGAGTTATAACGGTTTCTGAGATTCTGAAGCTTTAGGACCTCTATTTTGCACATCTGCAACTGTTAGAAGAAGCAGGTCTAAATGGTCTTTAGACACTTTCACCTGAAAGGGTTTACCAGATGATGAAAATAGTCACAGTCTATGGAAAATTAGTAGCGAGTTCCCCAGAATTCTATAAAAACAGTCATTTGAAAAGGCGAGGGTAGCACAGCCAATTACTTTTGTTTAAAAGAATGAGTAGGTAAGAATGAGTACTATATGGTTCCAATTTTAATTTTGGCTAAAAATAATTTTTGTTTTTAAAAATGTCTCCTTTATTGGAGTGCCTCAAAAATCTGCTAATGTGGTAGGCATGTTCTAACCGGACCCTGCTAAAAGCACAGTAGGATGGGGATAGCCAATTACAGCCCTGAATCACAGAATGAAAAATAGGAAACAGAAGCCTATCAGGTCGTCCTGGCTGCTGATTGGTTCCTGTGCTACAGTGCTGTGTTCTGAGTGCCACTTGCTTCCCTGCACAACCTGAGAAAGGTGGCAGCAAGGAGTGGAGCAGATAGGTAGGGTTTTTTTTAAGAGATTTTCATTAAACCAGTCTGAAACACAGCATTTCTCAGCACATTACTTCTATATTTAGAGCAGTAGAATGCACTTGCACATTGCACATACTATGTCTCCTTTAAGTGTCCTTAAAGGATTTTTTAATTACACAGTATTGGATTGGAGGAGCTGTGAACAAAACAAAAGTTCACATCTCAGGTAACGTGATAATCAAAATCTTTTTGGATCTGGTAATCTCTAAAATCAGCAAGAATTATACAAAAAAAAATATTGTTAAAAAAATAAACTAAAATTATACTGTCCACGTTACCTGCTAGTGACTATAATAACATCTTCAGAGATATTCGCCATTTCCTTGATAGTAAGGTAGCACATCCTCCGCAGAGTTTGCTATAAACAGAAATAGTAAACGTTTGAAAACTACTATACCATTCACAATTACAGCACATTGTTATCATGTTTTAATAAGGCTTATTGCCTAATGGAGCAAACATGTGGAATACCAAATCTAGTAACAGAAGATTAGTCTGACTAAATGAATGAAGAAGCCCAAAGACCTAATAGTCAAAATGATTTTAATTTACATTTCTACAGAAAACATTCAGCCTAAAAGTCATCAGGTTTGTCCCTACTGACTCTCCATGAATCTCACTACCTATCATAAGCAGCTTGATTTAAAAAAAAATCCCAGAATTTCACTTACATCGTTGGACTGAAATAAACGAGTCATGGCAAAAAATGCTTCAGTGGCTTCCATTGTGCCAAAGTGTTCACCCTGCACAGAAAAAAGAGATAAGACATTTATTATTTGAGTAATGTCACTAAACAATATAAACAGTATGTGTAACAGGTTACTGTGTAGAAACATATTATGCATTGAAAAAAGCAATTTAACTTGTTGTTCTAGCTTTGATATATATCCATGTCTAAGCTGTTGCCAGTGAAACAGCCATTACCCAAGAACTGGTGCAAAAATACAGGGCTTTTAGTACGGGGGGGGGGGTTAGTTCTCCTTTAAGTGCCCATTATTTCAAGGGGTATGTAAGAACACAACTTACAAAACATACTTAAGTTGTAGAAAGCTGGACATAAAGCCTCTGTGATATTGTACAGGTATAGGATCCGTTCCGTTATTCGGAAACCCATTTTCCAGAAAGTTCCGAATTACGGAAAGGCCGTCTCTCATAGACTCCATTATAATCAAATAATACAAATTTTTAAAAATGATTTCCTTTTTCTCTGTAATAAAACAGTACTTTGTACTTGATCCCAGCTAAGATATAATTAATCCTTATTAGAAGCAAAACCAGCCTATTGGTTTTATTAAATGTTTACTTTTTCTAGTAGACTTAAGGTATGAACATCTAATTTAAAGAAAGACCCGTTATCCGGAAAGCCCCAGGTCCCGAGCATTCAGGATAATAGGTCCCATACCTGTATTGGAATTTCAACTGCTATTTGGGTGCTAGAGTTTAATTAGCCTTCCAACCAGGTAGCAGTTTGGAAGATAGATCAGAAGATGAAAAGTAGGGTTTGGAAACAAAGGCAAGATAAGATATTAAATAGAAGTATAACTAAATATATAAAACTAAACTAAATCAATAACAGACATTTTTTTGTTGCTGGGGTCAGTGGTACCGGACAACTAAACAGCAATTTTGTCTAGTGGTGTCCTTGAAATAAGAAGAATAGGAATGCTAATATAAGTATGGTATACATTATCTGGAAATCCAGAAAGCTCCAAATTACAGAAAGGCAGTCTCCCATAGAGTGCATTTTATACAAATAGTCCAAATTTTTTAAAAATGAGTTCCTTTTTTCCGTAATAATAAAATCCATTATGTCTAAAATATACTTATCCCAACAAAAACCATTACATGTGTTCACTATATCTATAGTTTCCCTAGTGTATGCTGACAGACAGCTTACCAAGGCTGCTAAAAATTGGTTAATGTATACAGACAGACCTGCGGTAAGGGAACCTATTTCCGACACAATGGGTCAGCCAGGGGGTTATATAGTGTTTTGTGAACCTTGGGCAGATGGTAAAAGGTGGCAATCAAAGGGTAGGGTGTCCAAATAAAGTTATACTCTGATATACTAATAACGTGTGATTTTATTACCATTTCCAGGAGTTCTGTTAGTTGTCCCAAATATTCCTTAGTGGGATTCTTTTGAATTTTGTCAGCTGCCCTTACTATAATATCAGTCCTATTTTTGAGCCCATGTAAAGCTTGCCTATCCTTCTTGGTGAGGTTGTGCCTACCCATATGTCCCAATAGGCTAAATTCCTTAAAGGAACAGTTCAGTGTAAAAATAAAAACTGGGTAAATAGATAGGCTGTGCAAAAAAAAAATCTAATATAGTTAGTTAGGCAAAAATGTAATGGAATGACAGAACAGAACAGAATATAACTTCCTGCTTTTCAGCTCTCAGTGAGTCAGTGACTTTAAGGGGGGCCACATGGGACATAACTATTCAGTGAGTTTGCAAATGATCCTTAGCATGCAGCTCAGATTTAAAAGCAAACGGTTATGACTCATGTGGCCCCCCTCACGTCACTGATACACCAAGTGGGATATTAAATCTAGATTTTGGTTTTAAACAGCTAAACTTGGTAGTAGAATTCCAGGACTCATCATGATTTTCCGATAGGAATTGCAATACCTCAGTCTCATTAGTATACCATTCATCACCCCGACCATAGTAGATCTCCTTCTTTCTATTTTATTCTAATAAGATAATGCACACATAGATTGTTCCACTAGATTTTCAAAACACATGTACTGCAGAGGATTGGAATTTTTGTTATTTGGATATCTATAACATTTTATGTTATATATGTGTACTTTATTTATATGTTTTAAGTCTTTATAAACAAAACTGAATAAAGCACAAATTTAAAGAAATGAAAGCCAGGAATTCTGTCACATTAAATTGGTGCATACTCAATATGATGATACCTGCATTAAAGGGCAACTAAAGTCTAAAATAGAATAATGTTAGAAATGCTGCCTTTTGTATACTGAATATAAACATGAACTTACTGCACCAGCAGCCTAATAAGACAAATTATTTATGCTTTCAAAGTTGGTGCAGGGGACTGTCATCTTGTAACTTTGTTAGACATTTCTGCAATATCAAGACTCGCACATGCTCAGTGTGGTCTGGGATTCAGTTGGGAGGTTAAGCTTAGGGATCGTCATAAATTATCAAAACAGCACAAGTCAAATAATATTTGCCATAGAAGCCAATACAGTCTGATTAATAATCAGAATATAAAGACTGCACTGAGTCTCTGGATACAAATCTCTACAGGGAATCAAACAATGCTGCTCGAGTTCTGGGAAGTAAGGTGGGGGGGCTCCCCCTGCCATTTGAAAGTATGATCGTTTACCTGCACAGCAGTTGGGGACCGTCCTATCCACAGCAGTAAAAGAAGGGAGATTTTCACTGCTTACAGTAAGATTTATTATAAAAACAGTAGAAATTTTTTAATTAAAGTATATTGGAGATAGATTTCTTTTTCATTAAAGAAAGTAAAAATGGGATTTTATATTTTTTGCCTTTACATCCCCTTTAATGGTTGGAATCTGTATTATATAACTTTGATATTTGAGCTGATTGATAAAAGAACCTGGTCTCTATAAATACTAAAGAAATTTGATACAATCTGCTGCAATGTGGAGTTAAAGATTAAATGTAACTGAATCACCTGGTTTCAATGTCCAATAAAGAAAGGTTGTGGCACATCTCATGGATGCTATGGCATTTGCAAATGTTATGACCTCTAAAGAGATACAGTGTTTGGCCTTTGTGGTGCAGTATTATCTTCAGTTATCACTAGCACACTGAACCTTAAAAGTATTTTTGTGATTGAACAACCAACCAATCAATAGATGATACAGTCAGTCTTTATCTCTCTCTACATCTGATGAACAGTCGAGCTGTTAACCAATAAAATGGATAACTCTCAGTTTCTTCCCACTTTTCTCTCATTTTTTACTTTACATTTGATGTTGCTCAATCTGATTAATGTATCTTGAAATAAAGGCTGCACAGAGCACTTGCATCTGGTGCACTTTGTCCATTATATGACTAAGGAGAGGAGCAGAAGTTTATTTATATAGCGCTGTACTGAATTATACTATCAGTTATATTTTTAGTGTTACGCTTGTAGTTCTATTTTGGAAAAAGCAAAGATTATACACATAAATGGCATATGCAAATAACCAGTGCAAGATTCACTGTGCCAAATTATATTTCCTGCACTTATATGACCTACATTCACATATTTTCTAGATGAGAGACCTGACAAATGCAAAAGACATTTTCCCACACTAAGGCCCTATTATAAATGAATTACTACACCCACCTGGTTTAGCAAGTACAAAATCTTGGTCAAAATATGAAGACATCTTCTAGGATTGATGGGTGTCTCATTGAATAGCCTAGCCTGCAAAAAAAGCAAATATTAAAAAAGACTCAGCAAGTCTTCTCCAAAATTATAATTGTACACTCAAACTTTATTTCACTTGCCTTACTATACCCAGGCCTCATAGCAATCATACCAATGTAAATCTTAGAGTGCTGCTTGTCTGAGTAGTTTTGTTAAGCTTCTGAAAACACCCACACATAAACTCATTTATTAAAGTGGACCGGAATGGTCAGAATTTTCTTGCATGACCAGTAAACAGTAAAAATAAACCGTAAATTTTTTTTACAGTGTGTTAACTTATCTGCAAATTGAAAACCTTCATGAAAACACTACAACACTAGCATTAAAGTCAATCAAAATGCACAGATGGCATACTATCGTATAGCAATATTTGGCAGGAACCAGAGTTCTTAATTTGATTCATCCATAGGAACTACTTCAGTACTGATTATATGAAACTGATACTGTCATACACCGCAATATATGAAGGCCAGTAGGAATAGCCCTACAGAGAGTTGGATAACCCCACTGTACATACACTACAACAGAAACAACATTTGAAGGCATTAGACTTGTTGTGAAGACCAGCATGCTTTGATTTTACTGCATTGTAAACTGGTAAAAAGTTGGTTTTACTAAGCAAACAAAATAAAACTGTAGACATTGTTCACAGGGCTTACCTCTTGCAAAACCGCACTCTTCTCCAAATGCTGGAAAGGATTGGACCCAATTCCTAATGAATAAACACAAAAAAACTATTTGAAAACACAAAAATTATAACATCAAAATACACAGATCATATTTTTTTTCTACTAGTTAAGTAAAGCAATGTTAGGAAACCAAGATGTATTATTCTGTGTGAATTAGCTAGCAATATCCTTTTTTTTTTTTTTTAAATGAGACCTGTGTGGAATAAAGTTACTTTTACTAGGGGAAATTCCCTTGAAAACAATGTATGTTTTCTTATATTCATTGAAATATTTAAGACGGCCTCTAACTACGGTAATCTCTAACACTGCTTGTAGGTTGCTTGTTGGCCTGTATTCCAATGGCCTAGCCAGTAAAACACCTCCTGTTGCAGGAAGGAATTCAAACAAGGAACAGCACCACTTGTCCTTTGGATTAGTAAAAAAGCCTTTATTGCATAACTTTATAGGGCATTACAGCGACAAAGTACAGTATTACAAATTTATCAGCAATGTATAAATTTGAAGTCCTGGATCATTGCTGCTATTGATAAGCTGAAACTTTCGGCTGATGCAATAAGTTCAGTATATAAAATATGAAATTTTTAGCCATTTCTTTAGGGTTTAGTTCTCCGCTGGCCATAGATGTTGAGATTTTTAAAAGATCAGATCCTGATCGTGAGACCACGATCTTCTTGGAACGATCGTACGATCGTACGAATTTACCGTACCATCAACTAAAAAGACCAATTTGCCAGGAAAACAAAGGGGAGCTGCCTGCTTGGCCCTGCAAACATAGATACATTGCACTGGGACCGATATAGATTTTTTGACCTGGCTGATCAATTTCCTGACAGATGTCGGCCGAAAAATCGTAAGAAGTACGATCATTCAAATCCCACTAACCGCACGATAATTTCGAAGGATTGGTCGGACTTCCCTAAAATCGGTCGTTTGGCAAGAAGAATCGTCGCCACTATGGGGAGCTTTAAAGCCCTGATCTGACCAAATTCTATGTCTATCTTACCCCTTCTCTGCCCTGACCCCTTCCTAATCCATCCCGAATCCACCCATGGCCCACACATTACATTGCTGCTTTGCCCTCGTATTTCATCACTCAAGTGCATTATAATTAGGCTGCAATGGCTTAAAGGGAAGCTCTGGGAAGGGGCCACAGACCCTGTAAACTGTTCTAAATTGATACATTTAGTTGATACATTTCTTATCCTTGTCTCTGCTGAGCAGAATCCCCGAGTTTCATTAAAGGCAGCTGTTAGAATTGATACAGTAGTTGCTAATGTTCCACAGATACTGCTGAGAAATGTATCAACTAATTGTAGCAAATTGTAACAGTTGAGAGTGCACCTGAATTACTGAGCTGCCAGACTAACACCAGAGACATTAAACTTAAAACTTAGATTTTGAAAATACCGGTAAAAAATAAAAAATGGAAAGTAATTGAAAAAAAAAGGATTAATTTCTGGATAACAATCTGAAAACAATTGAAATGCAAAAGGTGTTTGGAAGGTGAACAACCCCTTTAATAATTGAAAATGGTATTTAGAAAAAGGACACTCAGGGGCAAATTCATCAAGGGTCGAATATCGAGGGTAAATTAACCCTCGATATTCGACTGGGAATGAAAATCCTTCAACTTCGAATATCGAAGGATTTTAATCCAACGATCGAAGGATTATCCTTCGACCAAAAAAACTTAGCCAAGCCTATGGGGACCTTCCCCATAGGCTAACATTGTGTTCGGTAGCTTTTAGGTGGCGAACTAGGGGGGTCGAAGTTTTTTCTTAAAGAGACAGTACTTCGACTATCGAATGGTCGAATAGTCGAACGATTTTTAGTTCGAATCCTTCGATTCGAAGTCGTAGTCGAAGGTCGAAGTAGCCCATTCGATGGTCGAAGTAGCCAAAAAAACACTTCGAAATTCGAAGTATTTTTTCTTCTATTCCTTCACTCGAAGTTAATGAATTGGCCCCCAAGTGTAGATTGTATTCGGATAGCATTATACCACAAGCTCAATTGATTGCAGTACACAAATAGAATGTAATGGCAGATACATTTTATATTTTACAACTCATTGTACTCTTTCTTATATGAGATTGTTTCATGCATGCTGCTGTTGGCTCACATTTGTCCTGCTTCCTTATTTTGCAGTTATTTCTGCAGCTTTACAGATACGTTGGAGCTCTCTAGGAATCAAGATGCGTCTATTTAGCCCAGGAAATGCTGCTTGCAATTGTCCTGGCCTTGTAAAATGCAGAAGAACGTAGCAGTCAGCCGGTATAAGGTTATGAGCAAACTGCATTTAATATGGCCTCACACAAATGCAAGGAAGCAGTGTATACCTATGCCGAACGCTCACTCCACTTTTAACTTAAAAATAAAGAAAATTGCCCAAAGCCTGTTTATTATGTTGCCCATGACAATAGTTTGAAGTCATTTCAGTGCGTCTCTTACATCTACTACCGCATCGTGTAAATTAAGCACACGTCACAATGAATGAAAGCCCCACGTTCTCCCTCATTGGCCGATACGGCTTCTCTTCCACAGGAAAGTCCGAGGCTTTAAGGCCTGCTTACTAATCGCACTGTTTGGCAAATATCCGTATGAACGGAAGGTAAAATGTAATATTTTTTACCAGACTCCTCGTCCTTCTTGTCAAATTTCTTGATCATTGTCGTAGACTGGTACGTTAAAGACCAATACCGGTGGCCGAGTTTCAGCTGCACCCCTTCCAATGGTAGAGTCTAACGCTGCCAATCAAAAGGGAAGCCACGCCCACACAGAAATAAAGGCAGAGCTTCTCTCTCCATCAATAGCTAGAGGGGCAGTGACGAAAGTTTTACAGGATTATGTCCGCTTACCTTCTGCAATCCTGAATGGGAAAGCAGGTTTGTGTGGATGCGTGATTATTTGTTTTAATTCTAAACTCTTGCACTGATTGGAAAAGCAGAACCATTTGGGGATTGTGCCCCAGGCAAAGACAAACAAACTCCCCTCCATTCCAAATGATGGCATGTTATAAAGTGCATGTAAGCAGGATGCTTTAATTGTCACGTGACAGAAGAATGGGGTGCTGCCACATAAGTTTGTGAAGAAGCAAAGTCATAGGCTTAGTTATAAATAATACACATGGGTGATAATACAGTTCTAGGAAAGGCATTGAATTTTAGGTCAATCACTATTTCGAGAAAAACATTCTATTGGTTTACTGGGGTCAGCAGGGTGTACCCTCGCTCCATGGGCCGGTTAGCATGGGCATCCGCAAGGGGCAAGGAAGAAAATATATTACATAAATTATTAGTACCCATATTTTGGTTTCCACACAAACCTACCGACAGCTTTTCTATAAATATATAAAGTAGTAACGGTTGCACATGTTGTTAGTGACACAAACTCCTTGTTTGCTAGGACAGCACTTGATATTTTCTACTTTCTTAGAACAATTACTAGCCAGCGGTTTGTGTAGAATGTTTTCTCTGTCGTCTAAGGGGGACACAGGGAATGATGGGGTTAAGCTCTACCCTCCAGGAGGAATCACACCTGATAATATTAATTAAGGGGCGTGCCATACTTGGCTTAACCCCACACACTGTGCTGAATCTTCAGTTTTTCAAGTGTCCTGTTACCAGGAGGATGGACTTCCCTTGTGGGAAACATTTCTTCAGTCAGCATCAGCTGATACCCGGGGTGACACCAGGAACAGGGCTGCCTGTATCCTAAGGGTTAGCACCCATCATGGAACAGTCACCAGGGTATTTCTTTCTAGCCACTGTGGCTATACCAACCATCCAGACAATACCTGCACCGTACTAGGTGGACAGAAGGTCTGGCCAGTGCTAACTACCAATGAGGTAGGCTCTATTCGGTTCTCCCCAGTATCCATATGCTACTGTGGCACCGGTTCTCCTTCCCCCCCCCCTACCATCCAGTCACCCTTCTCTCCTCCGCTGCCTCTGCTCACTTACTTAGAGTTACCCAGTATCTCTATCAGAGAAGTGAACCAGAGGGACCCTGCCATGGCTCCTCAATCCCTGCCGCCTCTAGTCGCTTTCTATTCCTCTGTGGGCTTCTGCAGGTGGCTGGCAAAGGCAGAGATTTTCAGATAGGTGGTGCCGTGTGGACGCATTAGGAGGAATAGGAGCAGAGAAAAATTTTGATTAACGCTCGCGGTGGAAAGCAATGCGTTCCAGCAGCCATCTTGCGCTCAGCACAAAGCAGAACAACTGGCAGTAACAAGCATCGGTTGCAAGGAGAGAGAGTGAGAGAGGGAGAAACAAAGAAGCGCCGGTGCAGTAACCTGCATTGTTTTAACTCATGCACACTTGCTTGATTATCAGGTGACTCCCGATCGCAGAAGGTAGGTCAGTGGGCTTATTCACAAGGGCGCGGGAGTGGGGGGGAGAGCACCCAGCACAGCACAGGTAATTTATTTTGCCTGTAATAAATGTCAATCAAAAATTTCTGGGGGCCAGTGTGAGCCGCTATGCAGATTCTGTTCTGCTGAGCAGGCGACTCCTGCCGCTTCAGTGCACAACTCTGCCCTAACAGCAACTCAAGCTGAAGATACAGGTGCTCAGGGTACTTCTCGAGAACCCGGGCCCAGAAGGGGACAAGACTTGCCGACTCCCCTCTGGGCAGTGCAACTTTCGCATCTCTGCAGGGGCTTCCAGCAAAAGCTGACAATTTAGGGAAAGCACTAGCAAAGCTTTTAAAGATCCATCGGATAAACGAATGGAAGGGTTCCTAAGAGCAATTTACTCGTCCTCAGGCTCTACTCTGAGACCCAGCCTGGCGTCAGCCTGGGTATCGCGAGCTATTCAAGCATGGTGAGAGTTACTACTGGTCAGGGACATCCGAAAGGGAGTTCCCAGAACTATCTTCGGCACAAACAATTGCTAAAGCATCTGCTTTCTGTGTGACACTACTCTTGACATTTTGCAGATTACTGTCAGCACTGTCCATAGCAACACGCAGAACATTGTGGCTTAAAAACTTGTCAGCTGACCTGAGTTACAAGAAATCATTAACCTCACTACCCTTCAAAGGTCAAAGATTGTTCAGAGAGGAACTTGAGAAAATAAGTTCACAGGGACGTCCAGACGTGGACAATTTTTTCATGGCCAAAGCGGACATTATACACGTAAAAAAGTCCACCACAACGTTCACACTTTTGGGGAAAAACCAGTGATAAAGGTCGTACCCCATGGAAGACCAACAAAACCTTCAACAAACCCACAGGAGATAAGTCTACCTCAGCCTGACGGGGCACCCCCTCCGGAATCGCTAGAACAGATAGGGGGCAAGTTACTATGATTCTGGGAGGTGTGGATCCATCATTCATCAGATGCATGGGTCAACAAAATAGTCACAGAAGGCTATCACCTCAACTTCACAAAATCCCCCCCCCCCCGAAAATTCTTCATGTCCAGAGTTCCATCACACCCCATAAAGGCTCAGGCCTTCTTACACTGCATTGCCAAACTCGAGAGCACTGGAGTAATTGTACCAGTACCACGACAGGAGAGATTCTCAGGGTTCTACTCCAATCTGTTCATAGTACCAAAGAAGGACGGGTCCTTCAGACCAGTGCTGGATCTCAAAATCCTAAACAAGTTTATCCGTTCCATTTGTTTCAAGATGGAAACACTCCACTCTGGGATTCGAGGAATGGAACAAGGACAACTAATGATATCAAGGACACTTACCTCCATGTCCCAATCTGGACCCCTCATCAGAAATACCTCAGATTCGCAATTGCGAACCAACACTTCCAGTTTGTGGCACTTCCGTTCTGTCTGTCTTCGGCCCCATGGGTGTCCACCAAGCTCATGGCAGTCACAGCAGCAACAGGGAGTATCGGTGACCCTATATCTGGATGATCTTCTCCTGAAAGCCAGGTCAGAAGAGAAGGCCAAGTAAGACCTAAAGAAGTCAATTCGGCTATTGCAGAGCTTCGGCTGGAGCATCAATTGGTCAAAGTCCATCCTACAGCCCAGCTACCAGATGGTGTTTCTAGGCCTGGAATTCAACACAATGATACAGCTGGTATGCCTTCCACAAGAGAAACAACACAAGATTACGACTCAGGTGCGATTACTGCTATTCCACCAGAGGCCAACTGTCCACATGGCAATGAAGGTTCTGGGTCTCATGGTGTCCACCATCGAAACTGTACATTTGCACAAATTCACCTACGAGCCTTACAAGCAAACATACTACCATCCTGGAGAGGAGGGCCCCTGTCTCGAGTGATCACCCTCTCTCAGACAACAAGGGAGACTCTTCACTGGTGATTGAGGACGGACAACCTGACCATGGGACAATCCTGGGCAACTCCAGATTGGAATGTCATCTCCACGGACGCCAGCCTGAAAGGTTGGGGAGCCATGTGGAACAATCTATCTGCACAAGTTTAATGGTCTCACGGGGAGTCCAAACTTCCCATCAACATTTTGGGATTATGGGCCTTAAAACTAGCACTAACTATGACTCCTGCACCAAAAACCAGTTCACATCCAGAGCGACAATGTCACCACAGTGGCATACATAAATCGTCAGGGAGGAACACGCAGCAACTAAAGGAAGCACAGCTCATATTGGAGTGGGCAGAAGCCAACCAAGTAAGATTGTCGGGCATCCACATTCCAGGAGTGTCCAACATATAGGCAGATTTTCTCAGTCGAAACCAAGTACTTCCAGGCAAATGGGAACTTCATCCAGAAGTATTCGCAGAGCTAGTGGGTCTCTGGGACCAGCCACAGATAGATCTGATGGCATCTAAGACCAACCGAAAGGTCCACACATTCTTTGCACGACCCTGAGATCCACTAGCTGCGGGGGTGGATGCCATGACGCAATTGTGGACATTCGTCCTAGCATACATTTTCCCCCCCTCTTCCGATGTTACTGTGAGTTCTCAAGAAAATCAGGCAATCCACACTTACAATAATTGTGGTAATTTGCAGGAAATGTGGATAGACCATCCAGTCCGACTACAATGCAGACCAGACCTGCTCAGCCAGGGTCCAGTGACACATCCCAATCCCGGACTTTTCCTTTGACAGCATGGCTATTGAAGCATCCATCTGGCGAAGACAGGGGATAGCAGAAGAAGTTATTGCGACAATGCTCAAGGCACGTAAACCAACTTCTTCCAAGTCTTATCACAGAGTGTGGCGTTCCTATTATAACTGGTGTCAAGAGCTCGATGTCTCAGCTCTAGAACTCAACATACCCAGACTATTATCATTTTTACAGCAAGGTCTACAGTAAGGTCTAAAGCTTAGTTCCCTAAAGGTACAAGTATCAGGATTGTCTATTTTGTTTCAACATCTTCCTTTCACATTAATCATGAAATCATAGTTCCATGACTATGCCCAGATCCCAAAAATGACAAGGAACGACGTCTCCACAATTTAGACGTAGTCAGAGCGCTTCGGTGGTACCTTGATTGGACAAAGACTTTTTGGAAATCTCAGAGGGTCTTCCAGCTTCTAAGACTACTGTAGCCAGGTGGATCAAGCAAACCATCAGGCAAGCTTACCTATCCAAAGGAAAAACGCCACCAAAGACTGTCACTGCTCACTCCATTGGAGCCATGGGAGCATCAGCGGCATGGCGCAACTCTGCCTCAATTGATCAGATCTGCAGAGCAGCTACCTGGTCCTCAGTTCATACATTTACCAAATTTTACAGACTGGACACAACTTCTTCAGCTGAGGCTTCCCTCGGCCGCAAGGTGTTGCAGTCTGAAAATAAAGGGGAAATACAATTTTTTCAGAGAAAAAAAACCCTTGATTTTTTCGGGAATTATGGGTCCGAATGGTGTTAACAGTCAGAAAAAGTACTTCAACTCAGACCTGCCGGGAACATGTAAAGGTCAATGGCAGATGTCCCGTTAACAATTAGAAGATTTTTTGAGTTGCATTTGGTTTCCCGAAAAAATTGTAGCTTTCAGGTGATTTTTACTAAAATCATAGGTTTCAAGTGCAACATCCAAAAAAAATTGTAGGATTTGGATTTTTTGCAGATTTTATCATGACTTTTTCAACACAAGATAGATTCATGAAAATGAATATTAATAAGTAGGGGGGAAAAGTCAGTGCTAATTTGTTTGGTGTAAAAAAACAACTTTACATTAGAAGGGATCCCCAACCTTTTTCACCCGTGAGCCACATTCAAATGTAAGAAGGGTTGGGGAGCAACATAAGCAGGAAAATAGTTCCTGGAAATGCCAACGAAGGGCTGTGATTGGCTATTTGGAAGCCCCTATGTGGACTGTCAGCATACAGAAAACTCTATTTGGCTATACAACTGTTTTTTATGCAACCAAAACTTGCCTACAAGCCAGAAATTCAAAATTAAGTACCTGCTTTGAGGCCACTGGGAGCAACATCCAACATGTTGCTCAAGAGCTACTGGTTGGGGATCAGTGCACTAGGGCAACAAAGACCCTGAATTTCAGAAAAGCTAATTTTAGTACCTTAAAGGTGTTGTTCACCTTCAAACACTTTTTTTCAGTTCATTTGGTTTCAGATAGTTCACAAGAAATACTTTTTCCAATTGCTTTCTATTTTCATTAGTGATTGTGTAATTTAATATTGAAATGTAAAGTTTTATTTTTCACCTTCTAAAGCAGCTCTGGGAGGGGGGTCGCAGACTCTTTACCGGTTCTACATTAATACAGTAAATTAATACATTTGTTATACTTGTCCCTGCTGAGCAGAATCCTTGAGTTTCACTAAAGACAGCTGTTAGAATTGATACAATAGTTGCTAATATTCCACAGGTACTGTTGTGAAATATATCAACTAATGTAGCAAATTGTAACAGTTTAGAATGCTCCTGGATCACTGAGCTGTCATACTGTAACCCTAGAGACACAAACATTAAACTTTAAACTTCAATTTTGGGAAAAGGGTAAAAAATAAAAGATGGAAAGCAATTGAAAAAAATCTATTTGTTTTAGTCTAATCTGTAAACAACTGAACTGAAAAAGTATAAAAAGAACAGAGGCGCTTAAAGAATAAAAGGATATAAACGAGTTACAGCATCTGGCAGTAGTATACACACTTAGCGCCTCTGTGACAGAGGCGCTAAGTGTGTATACTACTGCCAGATGCTGTAACTCCTACGTTTATTGCCTGAAGAAGCGGGTCTGAGCCTGTGAAACGCGTTGTACTGATTGGAGTTCGTTAATAAATTTTGACTGCTTAATTACAGTCGTTTTGTGTCTGCTTGGAGGAGGTAAGTCCACTGCTGCCTCCTCTGATTACCAAGTTTTTGTTTTTTAACTCGTTTATATCCTTTTATTCTTTTGGCGCCTCTGTTCTTTTTATACAATATTAAGTCCACCCTGGGTGGAGGGTTGATACCCTTTTTCTATCTACAGAGAGCGACTTCTTAATCCTGAGTGGGGTCAGGACAATCTCCACACCTGCCTTTACAGTGGTTGCCTATTGGTAACCCTGGTTTGTGAGTATATGTTATCTACTCTTATTTCATTATCCCTTACCAATACATATTACACTATTGGGGCTCTTGGTGTTCTTTTTGTTGAACTGAAAAAGTGTTTGGAAGGTGAACAACCTCTTTAAGGGCTGCTCTTCAGAGGATAGATTGGGGCACTATGTTTTCTGCTAAGAACTCGGAACAGCAATGGTTGTCATTTAAAATAATATTAACTCATTACTGTTGTCAATGTATTCCCTTAAGAAGTAAAGCATCATCGTCATATATTTATATAGCGCTGTCAAGATATGCAGTGCTTTACTGCAGTTATAGCAAACAGGGAATAAATGGTGGATAACAAACAAGGATTACAGAATACAAAAGGGTTAGAAGGACCAAGAGATTAGAGTTTACAAACTAAAAGGTTAGGGTACAATTGAGACATTAGGATTATATAAACATTTTGTCATTTTTGATACAGCAATGATTAATTAAGGTACATCGAATAAGTAATGTAGTAAATGTAGAAGCACCAAAAACCATCCCATGTGGCGTAATATAGAAGTAAGAAGAGAAAGGCATTTAAAAACTACAATTCTGTGGGGACAGAAGCTGCATTTAATGAATACAAACACTAAAATAAATGTTTCCTTTAAGGCAAATATAGGAAATGAGGAGCGCATTATGGCAAAAAGTATATTAATAGTAAAAAGATTCAGGTTGTGAGTGTTGCTTTTTTAAATAATGGAACGAGTATGGGTGTATCATTTGCAGAAAAAGTAAATGTGCTAAATCAGTTCTTTTCTTCAGTGTATACAATAGAGGAGTTGGAGTTCCCAGGCTCACTTCATAGCTGCACTGTTGGCTCAGCTCAATCTAGTCAGTTGCTGACTCAGGATATGATTCATAAAGCTTTAATAAAAATGAATTTGAATAAGGCGAGTTCAGTTTTAGACCAGCCTCTATTTCTGATTTTCTCAGATTCACTTTCATCTGGTATGATACCTATGGATTGTAGGAAAGCTGATGTCATTCCAATATTTAAAAAGGGATTACAATCTCAGCCTGGCAATTATAGGCCAGTAAATTTGACATCTGTGGTGGGCAATTTATTTGAAGGCTTGTTAATGGATCACATTCAAATTTTGTCCTAGTAAATGGCATTATGAGCAGCAATCAGCATGGCTTTATGAAGGATAAGTCATGTCAGATAAATTTGATTGCTTTTTATAATGAAGTAAGATGCTGGACAGCAGGGGGAGCAGTGGATGTGATCTATATGGATTCTGGCAAAGCATTTGATACACTGCCCCACAAACGACTGCTTTCTAAACTAAGGTCTGTTGGGCTTAATGAAGATGTTTGCACACGGATAGGAAACTGGCTACAGGATTGGGTATAGAGGATTGGGGATTGTTAATGGTACATCTACTTGGAGTAAGGTTCTTAGTTGGGTCCCTTAGAGCTCTGTATTGGGTTCACTTTTATTTAGCTTGTTTATTAATGACTTAGGGGATGGTATTGTAAGTAATATATCAGTGGTTGCAGATGACACAAAAATATGCAGCCCAATTAATTCCAACCAGGATGCAGCATCCTTGCAACATGATCTTGACAAACTGGCAATCTGGGCAGCTAAGTGGCAGATGAGATGCAATGTTGAAATATGTAAAGTCATGCACCTGGGATGTAAAAATATCCAAGCCATTTATACCCTTAATTGGACTGCATTAGGCAAATTCATAATGTAAAAGGACCTTGAAGTCCTTGTAGATAAAAAAAGTTGCTGTAACAAGCAATGCCAGTCATCAGCATCAAGGGCAAATAATGTCTTGAGCTGTTTTAAAAGGGGCATAGATTTGCAGGAGGAGGGCGTTATTCTTTCACTGTAAAGAGCACTGGTAAGGGTTTTGGTCAAACAGGACATTATTGAATTAGAGAGGGTGCAGAGAAGGGCAACTAATCTGGTAAAAGATATGGAAAATCTAATCTATCAGGAAAGACTGTGCAAGTTGGTATGGTTCACACTGGAGAAGAGGTGCTTAAGGGGGTGATATGATGACTATGTATAAATATATATATAAAGGGACCATCTAATAACATTTCTAATGCTTTATTTACCAGTAGGTCTTTCCAGCTAATACAAGGTCACCCATTCCGATTAGAAGAAACGAGGTTCTGCATGAATATCGGAAGGGGTTTTTTTTTTACAGTGTGAAGATGTGGAATCCAGTCCCTGAATCAGTCGTTCTGGCTAATATATTCAATAGTTTTAATAAGGAGTTGGATAGCTTTTTAGCAAGGGAGGGAAAACAGGGTTATGGAAGATAGCTCATAGTGCAAATTGTTCGAGTGACTAGTCCAATTGCCATCTTTGAGTTTTTTGTTTTTTTTTGCATTCCTGAGGAAGCAGACCATGCACTTGCAGAGGGGCCAATTTACTTTTTACTTTACCTTTAATTATTTTAATCTACTATAAAGCAATTATTTTTTTAGTTTGAATTATTTTATATTGCTATTACATATTGGTGTATATTAACTGCTTTCTGTTGCACCATGCCATATGAAATGGACAATTAATTGGCTGACATTTTCTCTTTGTTATCTCTCAATGCATGTGACTGGTTCACCAAATCAGCCTGTGTGGCCCCTTCTTGGTAGAGATGATTATCCCATACTGTTGATAGAGTTTTCCATTCATCTAAGTTATATGTGTTGGGTACAATATTCATCTTAGGTACATTTTGACATTCAGCATTGTACAGTTTATATAACTTACATAGGCATTTTCATTTTTTTTAAAACCTTAATGTTTCAATTTATTTTATTATAATTTCGATTATTAGCTAATTGACTGAAATGTGTTTGATTAACTTTTAGAGAGACCAACTTAAATGATCTGAAGATATTTGATGTTGTAATTACATTGGATAAAAACAAGATATAAAACTTTATAATGTAAATGTTTGACAACTACATTTTTGCCACTGAGACAACCAGGGATCAGTTAGGTTGAACATCAGCCTTAATAACAGGAAACATTAACTCAACTGAGAACTCCAGTTAAAGAAAAGAGCAAGCACCCAAAGATCTAATATATTTGTGCATTGGTTGAATTGTGAAGTTTATAGGGACAGACAGCTTGTCCCACTATAGACATAATGGAAATTGCTCCAAGGTAAAGTTTTTTTCTGGGGAGGAAGTGTAATTTACATCTTCATCAAGCCCCTGTTCTCTTTAACAGCAAATATGAAAATATATATTGGAACTGTCAAAATTAGTAAGTAGATTTCTGACAGACTAATGGACATACATATAAAGCAGAAGTTGTTCATGCAATTAAACAATGTTGTTTGTCCTCCAGCTCAGTTTTCTAATTAAAATGTAGACCTACTGTCTGGAACCACATTTCTGTTTAAATCACAAATGTTTTACCTCTTGAATGGAGAGCAGAGCAGACACAGGGTTATTTTTGTAAACAAAGCAGTTTGGATAATTAAAATGTCATCCCTCATGGTGTCAACCCTTTTGGTGTAGTTTGTTTTTATACCTGTAATCTGCTCTAAATCAATTAACATCATATTTTTATCTTTAATGTTCTCTCTCTCAGTGCAATTCATTTTAAAATTTACATGTGCCTTGTGAAAATATTCCCTAAATTCCTCATACATATCTTTTATGCAAGAAAAAAGTGGAAAAAGTTTAATTAAACAAGTATGCTGACAGAGACTTTAGTGTTAATATTTTTTATAGCTATTTGTTCAAGTGCAGTGTGCAAAGTGCCATTAAGGAGTGTATTTGCTATTTTTTTTACCCTGAAAGCAAAATTAGCCCACAATTCCAGCATAAAAATGGCTGCTAAGTGTGGGATTATGACACTATTGCAGAAAATGCATCAAAACTGGTACAAATTGGGTGCAGTTTGTGACAAAAACTGGTAGGATGGTGTTGTTCTGGTGCTCGATGTCAAAATGACATCTGCACATTATTTTTTCAGTGCAAGGCTGTTTTGCATATTGATACCGCCTGAAAACTGGAACTATTGCCTGACTAAATGAGGCCATAAGGAGCAAGAAGATGCTTACCTTTTGCTTACCTTTTTTAAAATTAATTGTTTATCAAATAAACTGATATATAAGAACGCCTTGTAGAGATTTAGCAATGATATTTGTGGGGCTGCCATAGGCACTGCATATATACCTACTATTGGCATTTCCGAATCCTGCATTCTTATGGTCAGAATCCTGATTTTGCATTATTCAAAATATCACCTATGATATCCACATTCTGATTTTTTAATGTTTGATTTCAAAACTCTAAACTCAATGGCACTTTCAAGCAAATGGCAGTGTTCCATTCACTGGAAGCAAGAGTTTGTGACCATTGATGACCAGAGTGGTTATAGTGCTGTGTGCAAGAGTTTGCATTTAGGTGTACACCATATCTTTTTTACATATGGTGTTGGACAGGATTTTTACAGGTCATGTGAGAAGTTCCCTGGTAAAAGACACCAGTGAGACTTAAATCTGCCACTTGGGAGGGTCCACTTGGTTGGGCCACTGGATAAGTATATCAAACTGTGTTTTTTACATGCAGAAGGAGCTTAGCAAATGCAATCCTGTGCTTTCTGTGTTTTTTGTGTGTTTATCCGGTTCTTAGAAACAATAGAGCCACATTTATTATGAGAGGAACTGATTTGTTTTACATCATTGAGTATTTGAAAGAAACAGTCATGATTATGATTTTGGTGCATACATAGAGTGGTATGTATTAATGTAATGTGTAAATCAGTAAGATGGGTGGGCGTGAGTAGCTGCACTGTGATCGTATCACCATAAAATTCTCTCAGCAATACCATAAGATGGCACAGTGCCATTAGATATACAGTAAAATGTTTGAGAAACATACTTTAAGGTACAGTATTATCTTATTTTTCTGGATTTCATTTCAGAATGTAATATTGCAAAATATAGGTTTTTCCTTTGTATGTTTCTTGATTACTACAGCAATTTAAGGAGGGCATTAATATTTCACATTAGAGCTCCATTCATTGTAAACTACTTAAATTCCACTATAGAATCAGCAGCATTAACCTAAGCCCCACTGGGGTCAAAACTGTTATCTGAGAATCTGGATGGATGTAATTTTTAATTACTCAGAGTGACATCTGTAAGGATCTGCATTCATGCTTCTTACAAGTTCTTAAGGTCCGTAACAAAGCAGGTTATTGGTGTCAATTCAATCTAAAAAAGCATCACACCTTTCCAATCTAGTCAGTGTTTCTCTTCCTAAAATTCCTTCTGATCACTGCGGATCTTTCTCAGTTGCTCATTTCCAGTCAGGCCCGGACTGGCAATCTGTGGGTTCTGGCAAATGCCAGAGGGGCTGCTATAAGTTCCTATAGAAAGTCAGTATTTAGTGGGCTGGTGGGGGCTGTTTGGGCCTCTATGTGGGTTGTGTACCTGAAATGCCAGGGCCTATTTTAATTCTCAGTCCGGACCTGTTTCCAGTATTGAGGTGATCTATCTTGACTATCACTGAGAACATTTCAAATGTACATGTTAAGCGGTTAGAAGCCGGTACAATGCTATGTTCCATTATATATCAGTGCATGGTTGCACTCACTTCAAATATTTTTTCAGTTGAAACTAAAAATGACAATCTGGGTTTGGATTTAGCTGGCTGAATTGCATAGACTGTCCAGATCCAGTTCGTTTAAAAATCTTAGGACTTGGCTGAATACAAATGGAATTCTGGATGGCTATTCACCGGTATTATTTATAGAACACCTAATGGAATATCTTGTGGTTAGAAAATTATTTCTATAGTTAGGCCTGTAAATTCGTACTGTAGAATGTACTGTACATTAACATAACTTTGGTACTTTAGGCTGCAGGTTAATGTAATTAAAATGTTTTAAGAATGCCAACATCTAGTATCATATAGAAACCAATCAGAGGCTCTAAAAATTTCATTTCAAGACTTCATTAGATTACAGACGGTTTTCCTTTTACATGGGTATCAAAAAAGGAGTAAGAGTTTTGCAAATCAAAAATAGCCATGAGCTCTACAGTTTGAAATGTTTAGCCATGCTTTCCTCATATTTTGTCAAATGATCTTCTAAATAGCTTTTCATTTAACTAAAAAAACTGTTTGTTATCTACATATAGTCGTTTACTGCAAGTAATACTTTAAAATAAATTATCATCACCTAGGGAAAGCCACGCTTGCTGCTCAAGGTTGCATTGCTTTGAAGGAAATTGCTTGTTAGGAAGATAAGTTGAAGCATTTTAAATTTCTCTTAGATCCATATCACTTTTTAGTTCTAGACAAGGTGGAAAAGTTTAGAGAATCATTTCAACAGCAAAGTACAGAAAATCTGCAGCTTGAAAGAAAATATCAACTGATTATATGTAGATTTTTCATTGATAATATTTATATTTTACAAGTAATCCTCTAGACTTTCGGTGCTCTAATTGAGAGAGTAAACAATAAGCAAGGGACACTTTAGTGTACCAGTGAAAATAAATGGTTTAATGTGAACTCTATGGAACCATAAAGACAAATCATTCGATTGCTCTAACTATTATAGAAAAGGCTTGCAGTGTTACAGAAAATTCCATTTAATAAACAAGGGTTTCCTTTGTACTTGAATTTTATAGAGACTGCATTCTTAACTCAAGTTCTGACTCTAGAGCATTGGTATGTTTCAAAGAATCCTCGTAAGTAGAGATCATTGTGATGGTGACTGTACCACCACCACTCTCTATCTTTTCTGTAGGTAAACACTACATGCTACAGGCTTCTCTTTATTTGTGTATGCTTTTGCATTTGCATTATACAGCTTGGTAAATGCCTAATAGATTAATAATCATTGATAATAATCTTATTAGCTGCTAATAAAATTTTGATGACCCAATTTCACCTGTTACTTTATTTTGTCCCCAGTTGTTTTGAGGCTTTCTTAACAGCAGCACAAGTCAATACAATGACAGTAGATAAGACAACCTACCTGTTCCACAGCTTTATTTACTTGAACTGCAGGGATGACTTTCACAAAACATGGTGCTGGGTTTAATAACCTGTAGTCTCTATAAATAATTCCAATGTATGTGGACAGAAAAAAAACTTACTCACTTCTAATGTTGAATTTATGGATTGGTAATCCATTAGTTGAGATCCATTTCCCTTTTTATGTATTTATGCATTACAACAGTGGTATGGTAGTTTCCTGAACCATCTGAGCTTTTGTAACTGGTGAAAAGAGCTAAAAGGGGTCATTTACAACAACCATGGACAAAAATACAGAGTTCTAAGGGGCACACACCAGTCAGTCATCTGGCTGGCCACTGCACCTCATGTCAGATAAAAAAAAATCCACCACTAGAGTTCAGCGTTGACAAGCACAGACCCACCCTGCTCTATGGAATGCAATAAATACGGGGCCCTGTAGCTTGCATCTACCGTTATGTCTGAATGATGGACAAGTGGGCAGGCAGGAGATGAGATGCCTATGTGCCTCCCCCCCACCTGCTCCTCTTGAATACATAGTGCAGACATCTGTGACAATTCAAAAAGAGTGGGAGGCAGGGTGCAATGTGGAAAAAAATGTGTTTGCACTTTGCACCCTGCCTTTCAATTGACTCATGAGCCCTATAGTGTTCAATTTATGTGCCAGATTCAATCCAGTGGGAAAAAAAGGTTTATCATGTGAAGCTCATGTATTAGATTCAATTTGAGATGCAACTTAATTAAGAAAAAATGACCTCACAGTTTATCACTATGGGAAAAAACTGTAACTGAATATAGAAAAAAGTTTTTTTCCTCCTTGAATTGAATTTTATCCATGAGTTTTCAAGTGATAAACTTTCACTGAACTGAATATGGTCCATTGTCTATAAATCACTACTGTAAAGTGTTTTTTGAAGTACATGTCTAGGATCCGTCATCCGGAAACGTAGAAAGCTTTGAAATATAGAAAGTCCATCTCCAATAAACTTCATTTTATCTAAATAATTGCATATTTTAAAAATGATTTCCTTTTTCTCTGTAGTAATACATTACCTTGTACTTGATCCAAGCTAAGATATAATTATTCCTTATTGGAAGCAAAACCAGCTTATTGGATTTATTTAATGTTTACATGGTTTTCTAGTAGACTTACTGTAAGGTATGAAGATCTAAATTACGGAAAGATCCATTATCCGGAAAAGCCCAGGTCCCGAGCATTTTGGATAACAGGCCCCATATCTTTACTGTATACATGTTTACTTTTAATTCTTTAGTGTACAGTAACTGATTTGTGTACCTAGTACAGGTTTTAAAATATCCAGCACTACTACTACTACTGCTATCCAACACAACACTACTGTGACACAACTTTTGGGTTTAACTATGTTTTGGCACATCATCCTAATTTTAAAGAGGTTTAACATGCTGTAATGACCTTGCTTTTGAGACAATGAAGAAAATGAACAGAGGGCAATGTCTACCTCTTGATGATATTGTCAAAGTAGTGAAATTATGGCATTACATTAACAATTTTCCTTTTAATAATGCTTCAAAAAGTTGACAACAAAATTGGAGATATCAATGAAAACTGGCCTGATGTTAATAGGTAACTTTAATGCTTCATAAACAGGGACCTAAATCTTATTTTAGCAAACCTGTAAGCACTGTATATTTTGTTTTTGTTCCCTACTTGCTATATATTTATTTTTCAAATTTCAAATGCCTCTTGCTATCAATTGTAGTATATTTAAATATACGTCTCTAGCAGCATTTAAAAATAGTTTCTCTCATGCGTTTTACCTGTTAACATTATATTTTAGATCATGTGAACTCAAACCTTGGTTTTAACTCCTGCATAAATGTAACTCTTTTAACTCTATAGTGTCAGCCCAGGTATTAAATGCAGATTTCCCTGTTTCATGCCCATGGATGGGTTTAAACTTTGACTGAATCATCAACCAAACCAAATCAGTAAATCCTGTGTCAGAAAAGAGCGTATGAGGAATATTGTCTGTATTTGACAAAATGTCACCTCTTCCAGTAGAGATGTAAGGTAACACAATACCTATGCAAGGCCTTGGGGTGTCAGACAGGACATCACTCAGCACCAGGTCTGTAATAGGCAGAGTTTTCTTATACATATCTAAGGGGAGCAGTTACAGGCCAATATCTCTGCTTGAGAACAGTGATGGTCAAATGTCCTAAGTCAAGATATGTAGTGAGCTAATGTTGCAAAAATATTACTTACAATTAATATTTTTTTTTAAACTTTTGTCAGATTTTTTAGTGACACATTTTCTGGATTTGCATTCATTTGTGTAGAACTCCTAAATTTACTGAGCAATAATTTAGATTGTGATTTACAATATAATATAATACCTGGATATACAGCATGACCACGTATTATTTGCTTGGTGAGTTGTTTTTATTTTCACTATTTTCTATGCATTTATACATTTTTACAACCCATAGCATTCACAGAATCTAAAATCTGCTGACAATAGGAGAGTGCATTGAAAACAGGTGAATAACTTCCCTGCTAAAGGACACTGCTGTAAGGGATCATGGAAGCAGTCTCTCGGCATTCTTGTCACTCCTTTCCTGATTAAACTACCATCATTTTCAGCACACTGTCTCAACTAATATCTAAAGTTCTGCATTTGAAGTCTATGGCAGGAGGATGCGGATGAGAGAGAACTGGCGTTTGTAATAAATGACGAATATGTGACTGCCTAGGGAGGCCACCCCACCTCAAGCAATAAAACTCTTTATATTCAGAATAAGAGGGGTATAAATGATATACATATAATTTGTTTACATTAAACAAAACCTACAACAAAATAAAAAGTGATATTTTCTTTTTACTCTGTCTATATTTTTATGTCTATAATTCCTGTGCATGATGAAAACACCCAGGTATATTTTTTTGTACGTTTTTAGCTATTTTGCTGATTCTCTTTGGTTTGCGTCTCTCCCACATACTGAAAAGAGCAGAAAGCACAATGGAGAAAAGTACTTTCAGAAATCACATTTTGCAATCTTTTTTTTTAATACTTTTAATTTTGTGCATTTCAATCTCCCTGCAAAGGAAAACACCAAAGAAAAATAAAGAAAATATAACATTTTCAAAAATCTAAGGAGCCTGGATAAAGCCAAGAGTGAAAAGATGAAAAATAGATGAAATAAGTATGGTAGACTTTCACCCCTGGATAGAGACAAATGGGAAGTAAATGCAGCTTTGAAGGACTCAGAATATAGCAATTTACTATACAAAGTTAAGTTCCATAAAACAGCCATGTGTGGAAATGGAAGGGATTCTCACATCACTGTTTATGCACCAGTCCTGTGCCAATGTGTGTATTTTCCTTCCGGACCCACACAGGGCCTGGCCTTCTTTACTTCCTTCTGCCAATCTGTGCCATAAGCTGGGCATTGGCTGCTGCTTTTGCCCTTATGTTCTTAGCCTTAGCAATATCAAACAGGATATTCATAAGATTGGTAGGTACATCAAGTGAAAGTGTGAATTTGGTTCGACGGTCACTTTTTGCCTTGTTTTGGTAAACTTTTCCCTTCACCTGTGGCTGGGAAATGTATCTGTAGCGTGCAGCTGGAGGAAATGTCCTTTTCTCTTTCTCATATTCCTCCTCGTCCATTTCCTCCTGGGACATAGTTTCTCGTGGCTCAGATTCATATTCTCTTTTGTTAAGAACTGAGTTGTTTTCAATATTTCTCCTCTTGGCCTCCTCTAAGACCTCTCTGAGGCAGCTGAAGATGGATTCTGCTTTGTATAACTTGTAATGAAGACTGGATCTGGCCATACACAGTATGAGCAGTAGCAGGAGAAGCCTAGTGTGAGGCATTCTTCCACTCTGCACCTAAAACAGAAGAGAAGCACCATGACAATTTTATTGGAAACTCTGATGTACTCAGTATTCATTTCAGCACTTTGTAAAAAAAAAACATGATCGGGATTACTGTAGAATCTGAAGCTTTCCTAACTTTTTTTGGCATGTAATATTCACTCAAATAAAATATTTCAGCAAAAACATTTGCTTGCTTATTTTTTCATAAATATAGGCAAGAGATCAAGAAAGTTTTAAAGTTTTTTGCATTTTTTACAATTCCAGGAAAAAACTCACAGATCGTGGATTCTAGTTTGGTTGGATTTTTTTCTTTTAAAAATCAGAAAAATTCGGATTTTGATAAATAACCCCCCAAATGTACAGTAGATGTGCATTGATTCTGTCAGTGTTTGGGTATTGGCAATATACTAGTAGATATGGAAGACTTGTCGTTTTTGAGCCTCGGTTTATGTGTAATGAATTTCACTATTTGATTTAAAAAAGGGAAGAGAAAGATTGTAGTCTGGAAATAATAATTAAAAAATTGTCAATACTGTATATAGAAACATGAGAAATGTGATTAAGGAAACAATATGTAATAAATCAAACTGGAACTTGACTGAATTATCCTATGAATTTAGAGTTCTTAACAAAATATTGTAATATATATGTATCTCAGTGAAAAAAGTAATTCATTCTTTTCACAAGGTAAAATTCCAGTTTGTTTTAGGCATTAACAGGAGGCTTATTTATGAATTGGGGATTAAGACAGGTTTTAAGACTCGGGCACATTTATCAAGAGTCGAATATCGAGGGTTAATTAACCCTCGAAGTTAAATCCTTTGAATTCGAATATCGAATTAGAAGGATTTAGCAAAAATACTTTGATCGAACGATAAAATCCTTCTAATCGAACGATTATAATCGATCGAACAAAGGATTTTTCTTCGATCAAAAAAGCTTAGAAAGTGATGGGGAAGGTCCCCATATGCTAACATTGTACCTCGGTAGGTTTAAACTGCCGAAGTATGTAGTCGAGTTTTTTTTAAAGAGACAGTACTTTCGACTATCGACTGGTCAAATAGTCGAACAATTTTTAGTTCGAATCGAAGTCGAAAGGTCGTAGTAGCCTATTCTATGGTCGAAGTATCCAAAAAAATACTTCGAAATTCAAAGTTTTTTATATTCGAATCCTTCACTCAAGCTTAGTAAATGTGCCCCAAAGTGTCTGGTAATTCCTCTCTATTCCACAATGTGAACTATTGTACAATTTTTTAAAAATTTATTAACACATAGTTATACCTTTATGCTCTTTAGTTTCAATTAAAATCTGGGGAACACCAAAAGCCACTCTACCATTTCAACTCTAAACAATATAAAAAGATCTAGACATTGGTGCTATTGATAAGACCCAATAACAAGTTTTATATACATTAATTGCTTTACAAATAAGTAGTTGATAAACTTTTGCCATGTGCATTGAGACTGTAAAGCTAATTTACTAACACATGTACATGTAACCCATAAGCAAAAGGGTTTCTTTCATTATTGCTCCATATAATCAAATAATTCATCCAAAAAAATGTGAGCTGCTGTTATCCCATAGAAGTGAATGGCTGCATGGCTGCCTGCAAAATAAAAGTACTCACGCAGCTTCCTATCAGCTTTAAATCAGCTTCAAATGAGTAGGCAACAAATAATTTCCCCAAATAAAAGGACAAATCACATATTTCTATTAGAACAGAATGTATAAAAGTTCAGTCATTAAATGTTTTGAAACAAAACAAATATATTATGAAACTAATGCAATAGGAACATATTTTTTTAGAAATGTTTTATGCAGATTGATCTGGATCTGAGTCATAGCCAAATGTCTCCATCTAGTGTGTATTTACTGTATTAAAATGTGGTTAGACATTTATAAGAGCAACAACCCTTGATGACATTTTATAATTTGAGTAATTACACTGCCTGTTCCTTTTCAGTATACAGTGAGGTTGATTTACTTAAGTATTTGCTAAATTGCATGAATGCAGTTACCCAGAAAACCAGACAAAAATATTCATCACCTTTGTGAAAAGCAAAGTGAGCATAAAAGCATATATCTTATTGGTTATTATGGGTAACTTCGCTATTTAGCTTTTAGCAAATTATTCCAAATGCCCTGTTCTTTGCATGTTTGCAAATATATTGGTTTAAGTTGGTAAATTGGTATATTTATAGAGAAATGTGTAAATTGTTATTTTTTTAATCAAAGTACTGGATTTTATTGGAATGTGTTTGCCATTCTGTTAATAAGAATATTTCAACAAGAATATAACAGCTTTTAAGAAATTTATTTAGAAATATCTTTGGGGCAATTTAATTTATTTTTTTAGAACTTCAGTGCTTTATGTTTCCTCTAGGATAGTATGACATTTTTTATGCAGGTTAGCATATCCATGAATTCACATTTTATGTAATGCATACTACTGTAAAAAAAAGCTATTTAATGAAATGCATTTAGTGACATTTAGGATTTACATAAACAGATGGACTGTTTATTAAATTGTACAGTGTCAGATGATGCCTTTTTGTCAGTCAATTAATTTTTTCTACAGTTCAGTGAATAAGAGCATTATTTATTTTTTGGACCACTTCAGCAATTCAAAAACATCAATGGTCAGTTTTGCCTTGTCAGTGTATGAGTTGGCACACACTGTAATAATATACTTTACATTAAACCATCCAATTGGGAACCCATCCAGCGCCTGCTCTAGTAGACTCTGTATGCAGTTCCTCTAAAGCTTCTTTTCCATATCCTTCTTTTGATTATAATTGCCTCTCTATGTTGACAGTGTGGGAATTGTGGTATTCCAGCTTCATGTTGGATTTTCAGATCGACTAAATATCCCAAGCAGCACACTATTTACATCAAATTTTGAAGACAGTTAGTAATAGTTATTTGTCCCTGCTAAAAGTCCATAAAACTCCTCTTCACTATTCAACTCCTTTGGCACAGTTTTATGCTGTTTTTGTACCCTAAATAGTTCTACACATGAGACCAAAGGGTTACGATTGAAGTATCATCTGTATCAAGAAAAATCAGGCTTTAGTGACTAAGGAGATTCATTCATTTATTTGTATCTGCACTGAATACTCTACTCTAAGGAATAGTTGTCTCCAAGAGGAGGCTTCAAACACTTAGGGACCGATTCACTAAGGGTCGAATATCGAGGGTTAATTAACCCTCGATATTCGACTAGGAATTAAAATCCTTCGACTTCGAATATAGTTATATATTATATATAGTTATATATTGAGCAGCTGCTTGACTTTTGGACTATTTAGGCAGTTAGGAAGACTCATTATTCTATTAATAGTAATGTTTATAATGGTTATTTAGACAATGCACTGTGCAGTGCTAATATTGAGGCAAATATAACAGCAAACATGATATAAAATAACTAAAATTAGTTGTTACTTTAAGGCTCAGATTAATCAAAGTTTAAATACCTCGCTGGCTGATCTCTGATAAAAAACATCTCCCCACTAAGATTTTTTTAGTCATTGGTAGTTTTTATGCCTGAATATCTCAGGAGGTGACAATATTGTTTCAACACAATGGGTCTAGTTATGTGACATGGGTGTGCTTGCTTTGTGCTTTCAAATGCCTACCATTGCCGTGTTCTATATAAATATACCTTAATGGAATATGACAAACTGTATCATGGAACATGCTTGACACCACAAAGTACAAATTATAATTGATGACATCACTAAATACCATTTATAATAGTATATTGTACACATTATTTTTGGATCTTGGGCATTATCATAATATTTTGTGCTTTTGTGCTTCGTATATGAATGAGGACGATAACTTTTACCTGTATAAAGGCTGAATCAAGGATGTGTTGCTTATATATACAGTCCTCATTATTTACAAACTTTTTATACTATATGGCACAGTTCCCAATAAAGTGTTTTTTTTTGCTTTTGTACCATGCCAGTGAAGTTAATCCCACTGCTATAGGTGAGCACAACTGTGGTGCTGTGACTCGTCTCTAATAGCCAGTGAGACAAAACTTTCACTTATTGCGCTGATACAGAAAATGCTTGATAATGCTATGTTTTGTGTACTAGTAGGGAATGAATCTTGCTGCACATTTTACATCATTATCACAATTGCTTTAAATTCTTCTTTCGTTTAAGCCTTTTACATAAGGATTACACTGCTTAGCTACTGAAAGTATTGAAAAAGGTTCATCTGAATAGCTAAGAAATCATAGTTGGTTGTGATACCTACTAACCCTAATTAGTCTAATTGGTACTTGAGAAGTGCCATTATGTGAATGCACTTAAGCTAATACACTCTTCACTTATATTGCTTTCACATCTAACACTGGGTACTGATAACCCTTGGCAGTATGTAGAAAATGTTGCACTCTGTATTCTCGTTAATATTGACTGATAGCTTGTGGCAATTTATGCTCCCCTGTACACGTAGTTTCATAGTTAGTTTGGGGTTAATATAAACAACAGTAGTTGTCAACCTTGGGATCTTCTTTCCCATATAAAAGATCAATGCACCAGAGACCACCCCCAGAGAACATAACTTTCATGTGAAGCAGTGTAGTTTGTTCTTTAAAGTGAGGTTGTAGAATGCCCTGCTGGGTAACTTTGTGATGGCCGATTCTATTAATGCCTATAGTCATTCTAGGGCCATACTGGTAGCCCCTGTTATTCCTTTTGGGGTCTTGACCCGTTATATATAACTTTCACAACATCCCCCATATCTACACGTTTCGGTTGCCATTTTAGCATCAGTGGAAATGATTTTTTGAGTAATGACAATTTATTTGATGAACAGCCATTGGTTTTTAAGCTTTCTCATACACTGCATCTGAAATGTAATCTTCTATTTTTAGAATTACTGTGTTATTTTTGATGGTTGTGGGATTGTTCTCATTGAGATATATGTTGACAGTAAAAAGTGAGCCTACATTTGGCTACTCACTAATATATTTATTTCACCATTATATATATATATATATATATATATATATATATATATATATATATATAGTTCCATAAATATAGGAACCCTCCTACCTTTATTGTATCACTATTTACAATAGTATGCTTTGCATTGGCTCTATATTGGGGCCACAAATATCGTAGGAAAGGGGGTGCCTTTCTGATTGGCCATTTGGGAGTGGATGCCTTAGTGTGCCTACAAGTGTGGCAGTGCTGATCAAGGGACCGGTGTTACGACCAGAGGGATGTAATTAATTATTGTTTTATAGCCAATACTTTTGCTAAGGAGATCAAATCAAACTGGCCCATGATCTCCATGGACGACTCCTTGTCCCTATTCCAGTCACCCACTCCAACGATTGGGTAAAAACGGAATAGAAACCTTAAGGACATTTTGATGGTCACTGATTTTAAGGGACATGCTTCTGGTCAGCCCAATTGGCTTTCCACACAAAAGAAACTGGGATGCTATAACTGTCCGGATTGTACCACATGTCGATTTCTACTAAGTGGTCCTGATTTCCCCCAACCATACACGGGCAAACGACTTAAGATCTTACACAGACACAGAGCGGATCAGCAATCATCGCTCGGCTATCAGTAAAGCCCTAAAGGAGGGCAAAGCCACTCAACCTGTAGCCAGACATCACGGCCATGGACTTCCCACCTTCAAATGTATGGCGATTGATCATCAGGCACCCCTGAACAGGGGTGGTGAAAGGGACAACGCACTACTGCGTAGGAAATCAAGATGGATCTTTAAATTGGACACTTTAACACCCAGAGGCCTCAATGAGTCTCTACCGTTGGGTTGCTTCAGCTAGGGCGTCTATGGTTGTTTCTTGGTACGTATTATAACGCTCCCATGAACTTCTTTATTATGGATATCATTATGCATACTTTGGAATCACTGGACCTGTGCATATCTGTGTTATCATCTCTATATGTGTGCAAAATTGCTTTGCAGTCCATTGTTTTGACCATTTATCTATGCAGTTGTTGATCTTTGTTCCTCTGGCTAACCCACACTTCTGTTTTTAAAACCCACCTGGTTTAGGACACACGTAAGAGGTTCCTGATGTTGTCGGTCGGTCAAGGCACTCTATGCACTAGTCTATATGATGGGTGACAGACCACTTTAATATACATGTATGTGGGCAGGGATAAACGACAAACACACATTGGGTTGTGACCTTTTGTACTAAAGCCTCTGCAAGGGTGTGTTCCCATCCGGGCCACACAGGTATTTATTCCCGCCCCTGGTAGGCCTTAAATGTAGGTACCGCTGGATACTACAGCCATGACACCTTTTAAGGTAATTGGCATTTTGGCATGAGGCGAATTGACAAAGGCCCGCATTCACTCCTACAGATAGGGGAGTATGACATGTGTTTCGTCCTAATCCGATGCCCACCATGGGCTCACCCACCTCTACTGTAATTGGCACCGTGTTGCCATGGTCTTCTGGTCACCTTGTGATCCCCAGGTTTGAGGGTACTTCGATGCTAGAGTGGGCCTTTGGAGGGGTAACAACATTTAGGGCCCAGTGTTATAACCAGTGTTTTTAAAGGAATAGTTCAGTGTGAAACTAAAAACTGTGTAAATAGATAGACTGTGCAAAATAAAAAATGTTTCTAATATAGTTAGTTAGCCAAAAATGTAATGTATAAAGGCTGGAGTGAACAGATGTCTAATAAAACAGCCAGAATCCAACTTCCTGCTTTTCAGCTCTATAACTCTGAGTTAGTCAGCGACTTGAAGGGGGGCCACATGGTACATTTCTGTTCAGTAAGTTTGTAATTGATCCTCAGCATTCAGCTCAGATTCAAAAACAACAGATATGACCCATTTGGCTCCCCCTCAAGTCTCTGATTGGTTACTGCCTGGTAACCAGGGTAACCAGTCAGTGTAAACCAAGAAAGCTGAAAAGCAGGAAGTAGTGTTGTAGCTGTTATATTACACATCCAGTCACTCCAGCCTTTATACATTATATTTTTGGCTAACTAACTATATTGGAAACATTTT
Source organism: Xenopus laevis (assembly GCF_017654675.1). NCBI lineage: Eukaryota > Metazoa > Chordata > Amphibia > Anura > Pipidae > Xenopus > Xenopus laevis. The sequence continues at coordinate 65,186,783 of NC_054376.1, forward strand.
TTATTTTGCACAGCCTATCTATTTACACAGTTTTTATTTTCACACTGAACAATTCCTTTAAGCTTCACGGGGTGTCATCACTATGATGTCAGTAATGTGGGAGTGGTCTATGATCACTTAGCCTCTCTTTGGCTATAAATTGTGTATTCTGCCACTGCACTGTGTTTACTTGAGAAAGGTCCTTGTGTGGGACCGAAACGTTGGATTAATAAACTTTTCTTAGTTTTATCCTCAAGTTGTTTTTTTTTCAAATCCTGTGAGTGCCATCACCTCCTACCTGCTATGTATTTATTTGCATGAGCACCCAGGTATTATCTCTGATCAGGGTGTGCGGCCCATATTTGCTGCTTTTTATATATATATATATATATATATATATATATATATATATATATATATATATATATATATATATATATATATATATATATATATATATATATATATATATATATATATATATATATCAATATATATATATCAAACAAGGAAAAGTTGTGCTCACCACTATTTTTTAAAACCATTAGGCGGGGGTGCAATGAGGGTGTGACCACAAAATACATATAGTCAACTACAAGATTCCTCTGCACTCAACCCATTATCAATATATTTAAGACAGAGACATTTTGTGCATACTGCTACTAAAAAATGCCTTACCCTTTAAACAAAACAGGGATTGTTTGTCCATATATTGCAATATATTTAAGCTGGCCAACTACGTCAAAGTCATCCCATATCTGGCCAGTCCTACGCTTAATTTTCATCTGATTCATTAAGAATTCAATTGCTTAATTATACATTTTACAAAGGGACTAAGTTTTACCTGCAACTTACTAGCTGCTTTCAAAGTAAAACTCCCAAACTTGGCTGCCCTTTTATTAGACACCAGTGGGATCACCTGACTATAGCTGGGAGGGGTGGGAGCTACAACATGGAGCTGGTCACTGCTCCTGTATGACTATAACAAACAAGGAAAAGTTGTGCTCACCACTATTTTTTAAAACCATTAGGCGGGGGTGCAATGAGGGTGTGACCACAAAATACATATAGTCAACTACAAGAGTTCCTCTGCACTCAACCCATTATCAATATATTTTGTGGTCACACCCTCATTGCACCCCCGCCTAATGGTTTGGGAGTTTTACTTTGAAAGCAGCTAGTAAGTTGCAGGTAAAACTTAGTCCCTTTGTAAAATGTATAATTAAGCAATTGAATTCTCAATGAATCAGATTTAAATTAAGCATAGGACTGGCCAGATATGGGATGACTTTGACGTAGTTGGCCATCTTAAATATATTGCAATATATGGACAAACAATCCCTGTTTTGTGGAAAGGGTAAGGCATTTTTCAGTAGCAGTATGCACAAAATGTCTCTGTCTTAAATATATTGATAATGGGTTGAGTGCAGCGGACCTCTTGTATTTGTCCATACAGACATATCAACAGACTCAAATAAATTGTATACATGTGAAAGTATGAATAGGTGTGTGTACTGTATATGTATGTAAATATGCTCATGTATGCCTTGTGCATATATTTCCACAATTATTTATGTTTGTGCTTGAGTAATGAGGATATACTGTTCATATAGACTTCAGAGCTGCCATTTATGGAACCCCATACTTCTAAGTTAGCAAGGGCCCCTTGGAATGTGGACCCTGTCACAAAGTAAAATGGTCAAAAGAAAATAAATCTCATTTATGATCACTAGATGCAAATATACATGCAGTGTCAGTGAAAATGCCATGCAGAATAGTACTTTTGCTTGTCTAGTTGCCCCTGCTTTACAGAATAGGTAACTAAGCACAGTGCATTTTAAGGAAAAGGGAGTCCTATATCACAATTATTAAACTAAAGCCTGGCAAAATGTTTCTATTTTTAAAATATATGGGAAAAATGCAACTGAGGAAAATAACCTGTGATCATGGCAAAAATCAAGCTAGAATATTAATAAATCAGCCCTAAACATAATATTTTGAGTCAATTTAAGAGCATAATATGTTCTATGGTAGTATAGATTATGGATTGGAATGAATGGAACCATGTTGATAATGCCACATATCACTTTACTTTACTGTAAGCATGGCTGATTTTTTTGCATGATATTCACATCTGCCAGGTACTGAGTGTTTTATTGATTGGTTCTCCAATATACAATTACTGCCCTGCCATCTATTATCCATCAACTGCTGTTGTTTATATGCCACTGCTGCTCTCATGTGAATACATACAAATGATCCCACTAGATTTTCAAATATTCATTGGTCAAGTAGAATTCAAGCATCTTCAGTAACTGGCTTAAAAAAGTAGGTATAACTCTAAAGAATGGACCAGCATGGCTGAGATACAAGGGCACCCACAGATGTGGCAGAGGTAGGTGGAAGGCCTGTTTGTCGATGTTTATGGAAACTTTGCCACTTTTACAGGGAGAAGATATAGTATTAAACAGTAGTTCAGTTGTTTATCTAAAGGAGTAGTTTATTTAACCACTTATGAGTGTGGCGTGTAGTATGTGGGTAACAGACCATTGCACTGGTGCAAGTTTGGCAATAGAGAGAGGCGATTACAGATAAGATATTGCCAAACATGTGAGCGATAACTATGGTAACACATACAATGTGACATTTCAAACTATAGATAAACCTACATTTAAATATAAGAAAAGGTGATACAGCGAAGAAGTTATCTGAAAGAGAAGCATTTTGGATTCATAACCTTGAGATGGTACATAACTTTGTGGGAATTAACTGTGAATGGGAAAGTTCATGCTTTTTCTGATAGGGACTCCTGATTTGTATTCATATTATTGACCAGTTATGATGTGCATATTTATTTTTCATTAATCGTGTATTTCCTTCAGGATGGGATATTAAACGATTGTACCTTTTGAAATGTATGTATGTCACTAATAGAGGTAGTATAACATTGCAGTAAGGGTTAATGTTTTTAGGAGAGGGATTGTCTGTGGATCTAAAGTTCTGTTGGTTTGCCATGTGACCATTTGGCTTTTGAGAAAGTGGCTTGCAGCAACAAAACATGTCAAGTGTATGGACATTGCGGCGTGTCTATGAAAGGTCCATGTTTTAAATGTGATAAATAAAGAAATTAAGAAAGAACCAACTGGTTAATTTAAGTGGGTAGGCTTCTGGTACTTGTTGATCTGTAATCCTTCTCAGTGGATTTATTACAGAAACTCTACATTTATTGGTAATGTATTAATATAGATGTGGCACCCAACAGGTTCTTTATAGTTATGCCCCTTCCTGAGTGTACATTCAAATTCCCCAAGCACACTATGTTCATACTCCCACTGTACATGGATAAAGCAATTGGACAGGCTGCACATTGCTCTCCAAGTACTTTCTCTTTGCAACAATCAACATTACTGGAATAGATTCTAATTAAGTGCATGTGGAATCACTGTTTTCATAAGTTAGATCACAAATGAGATAAAACTGCATATAAACTAATATCATGAGAGCGGAATGAACTCATCCAGAACTTACACATGTAAACATGATGTAACAAGCAGTATATTTATAGAATAGCAGATAATTAACTGCTGAACATTGTGTATTTTTGATTCCTGCATGCTAGTTCCAAATACACCATTTGATATAGATGCAGACATACACCAACCTAGCAGAGAAATTATTTCCAGTTCTGCACTGTCCTTAACAAAAATGATTGGAGGAAGAGCACCGTGCATAACTATGCAATTCTATTTATAGATCTAAATATTTGAAATTTCTTTTATATTCATCAGTGATGAGTAAATATTTTCGCCAGGCATGGATTCACAGCAAACATGCCACCATTTGCAAATCTTTTTGTGAAACTGCAGCAAATGATCACAGCAACAAAAAAGATGCTGCAACAAAAAAACTGGTGAGACAAAAAAGTCACTGCAACAAAAAAATGCCCATTGACTTTAATGCATTTGGAGAGAGTAAAAAACATTTTTGCATGTAAAAAAAATGTTGACGCCTATTGAGTTTCACTAATTTTTTAGCAGTTTTGCTAATTTTTTCAGAGAAGCGAAACAGAATAGATACACTCACCACTGATGTTCATAGATAAAATTGAGTTTAGAAAAGCAGGAATAATTGAGGGATTGAAGGTATGATACAGGCTTCACGAAATTCAGAATAGCTGTGCGTTCCTCTGCAGATTAAGCAATTTTTAAAGTTCACAAAATACTAAAACATGTAAAAAAAAAACAAAACTTGTCATGAATGAATCCCTCCTGCTTGCTTTCTAGTAATTGGAGGTGTGAGTTTATTAAGCATGAATGTTTAATCAAATGCATCATGCGCTGATTATTCTTTTTCTTTGACGTGGGAACTCATGCCAAAAAACGAATAACATGAAGATCAACTATACAATGTCTTTCAGCGAATGCACGGAAACACATGTATACTACGTTACAGCTTTTTGTCAAATATACTCACAAAATAACCATCAGCACTCCTTACTAAATACATTCAAAAGGGAGCTATTATGTCAGTAAAAACAGTATAATCTTCATTCTTATAAGAATTCCCTAACTATATTCTAAATTCTGTACCATTTTTTTTATATAATAATGAGGTTACTCCTTATTATCACTGTTTCTCCACAGGCTTTGTTTTTAGAGTTATTTAGAAAGAAAGCTAGCTCTAATAAATTGTCCAGGCAAAAGTAGCATAAATCAATAATATATTTAACCTAAGTGCCCATTGGAGTTTGACTCCCAACTTCTGCATAGAGAGAGAGCAATTGAGAGAGTTATACTAAAGATTCATGTAATGATTTTATTGATTTCATGTATTTTATTATTTAATTGTGAGGGACACAAGTCCAAGAGCAGTACGGGACCCAAGTGGGTGTCCATTAGTGCTTATTTCCTAATATCTTGCATCTCCTGGATGCTGCACTCTGTACCAAGCACTGGATACACAAATCTGACACTGAGTGAAGAGTGAAGCATAGCAACAAGCCTTAGGGCAGGCAGTAAGGAGAGGGCCATGATGTCGGCTGCTTGTCCTTTAAGGCAGCCGACATCAAGTCCTGTCCTGTCCCTATCTTGTGCTTCAGAATAAATATATGAAGTCAATAGGTGAAATTCATTAGGGTACATCACTGGTAAGCACCAGATGAAGGGAATGTGGGATTGTAGTACAATTTACTACTGGGATTAAGTTAACACTGAAATGATGAAAACTATTTCACTTTCATTTCAGATTCTGTTTCCCCAAAAACATGGACGTTGGTGGAAAGTACAGTTAAGTTTAATTTAGACAATTTGTAAATAGAACAATATCATACAGTCATATGAAAAAGTTTGGGAACCCCTCTTAATTCTTTGGAGTTTTGTTTATCATTGGCTGAGCTTTGAAAGTAGCAACTTCCTTTTAATATATAACATGCCTTATGGAAACTGTAGTATTTCAGCAGTGACATAAAGTTTATTGGATAAGCAGAAAATATGCATCATAACAAAAAGACAGGTGCATAAATTTGGGCACCCCAACAGAGATATTACACCAATACTTAGTTGAGCCTCCTTTTGCAAATGTAACAGCCTCTAGACGCCTCCTATAGCCTTTGATGAGTGTCTGGATGGCGGTATTTTTGACCATTCGTCTATACAAAATCTTTCCAGTTCGGTTAAATGTGATGGCTACCGAACATGGACAGCCTGCTTCAAATCATCCCATCGATTTTTGATGATATTCAAGTCGGAGAACTGTGACGGCCATTCCAGAATATTGTACTTCTCCCGAAATGCATTCAAAGTGTGTTTAGGGTCATTGTCTGTAGGAATATCCAACCCCTGCGTAACTTCAAATTTGTGACTGATGCTTGAACATTATCCTGAAGAATTTGTTGATATTGGGTTGAATTCATCAGACCCTCGACTTTAACAAGGGCCTCAGTCCCTGAACTAGCCACACAGCCCCACAGCATGATGGAACCTCCACCAAATTTGACAGTAGGTAGCCGGTGTTTTTCTTAGAATGCGGTGTTCTTCTTCCGCCATGCAAAGCGCTTTTTGTTATATTTTTGTCTCGTCAGTCCAAAGCACTTTGTTCCAAAATGACTGTGGCTTGTCTAAATGAGTTTTTGCATACAACAAGCGACTCTTTTGTGGCGTGAGTGCAGAAAGGGCTTCTTTCTCATCACCCTGCCATACAGATGTTCTTTGTGCGAATTGTGCTGAATTGTAGAACGATGTACAGATACACCATCTTGTAGGTCTTTGGAGGTGATCTTTGTGTTGTCTGTAGCCATTCTCACAATCCTCCGCATATGTCGCTCCTGTATTTTTCTTGCCCTGCCAGACCTGGGTTTTACAGAAACTGTGCCTGTGGCCTTCCATTTCCTGATTACATTCCTTACAGTGGAAACTGACAGTTTAAACATCTGAGATAGCTTTTTGTAGCCTTCCCCTAAATCATGATACTGAACAATCTTTGTTTTCAGATTTTTTGAGAGTTGCTTTGAGGATCCCATCCGAAAAATCTTTATTCAGAAAACACCCCAGTACTCAGATGTTAGACATACCACTGCTATCTTTTTTGTTGAAAGTGGAGTCAATTATTTTGTAGGCTGAGAGGGGATCCCAAAATTTTCATATGACTGTATGTAAGGAAATACTTAGCTTAATCTAAGACAATGCCAGGGGGCAGGGCTTTATGTAAGGTAATGCTAAATAATGTAGATTGTTCTGCATCTAGAAACTTTTAGCTGTCATCCCTCTCCTACCCACATGTGGGCCAGTCAAGCTAATAATTTTTGTGTCATCATAGATACACCAGAATATTGGTGGGAAATAGAGACATATTAAATTAACCAAATGTAGGTTTATATATTACTATAATACACAAAAGCCATGAATATCTTGTAAATAATATCCTTATTAACGGTGACTAGTGATGTCATCAGTTATAAACGGTAAGTAGTGATGTCATTTTTGTCACATTAATGTAGAGGTTCTGTGTGTAGATGAACCACACCTCTCACCCTTTCCATGATGCTTCCTGCCCTGGTGGTGCAGATCTCTCTAGATGGTCGGCACTCGTCAGTACAATGTAGAAGATTTAAGAGAATAGCACAACACCATGTATGTTGCAGGTGGGGAGCTTATCCCTTTTATTTAAAGTGACCACCTGTGCATCAACGTTTCGGGGGGGATTAACATCCTGACGAAGGGAGGGTTAATCCCCCCCCGAAACGTTGATGCACACGTTCTACATTTTTGTCACATATGACTAAATGAATAAAGTACCCCTTGCTCAGAGACTTATAATATCCTTATATTTTACAATAGGGGTTACTTTATTCACTATATAAGCAACAGTGTACTCAAACAGTGCTTACTTTGTTTATCTTTGCTTTCACTTCATCAACAATTCTATGCTTTTTGGTGCAGTCTTGCCCACTAAGGCAGATAATTATAGAATTCCTACTATAAAACCGGGCTGCCTTAATTCATATTAGTGGTAAAACAATACTATTTGGATAATTTCATGTTTAAATGATTTTTAGCAGACTTAAAGGGGTTGTTCCCCTTTAAATAGGAATTCAACCCCCCCAACTAATAAAAACCCCTACCCTCCATAGTCTACCCTCCTTGCGCCCCCCCCGCACAGGTGTTAACACCTGTAAACGCCCCTAAGCCTGTAATTACCCCTCGTTGCAGAGTCAGCACAGCTCTAGGGCTCCATCTTCAGAGCTTCAGTAATCTTTGGTAAGTAAGTGCAGTTGGAGCAGTCTTCTTCTTTGTGATAACTGAGCATGCGAGAAAAGTGATGAAAATTACCAAACTGCCGGAAGAAGACCCGAAGACTACCGAAGCGTCTAAAGATGGTGTCTGTGAGCTCCCTGTGCTGACTCTGCAACGAGGGGTAATTACAGGCTTAGGGGCATTTACAGGTGTTAACAACTGTGCAGGGGGGAGCAGGGAGGGAGGACTTTGGAGAGTAGGGGGTAGGGGTTTTTATTAGTTGAGGAGTTGAATTCTCCTTTAAATAAACTTTTAGAATGACGTAGAGAGTGCTATTCCGAGACAATTTGCAATTGGTTTTCATTTTTTATTAACTGTGGTTTTTGTGTTATTGCACTTTTTATTTATCAGCTCTCCAGTTTGCAAAAAAAGACTGGAATATGAATAGGAGAAGGCTTGAATAGAAAGACGAGCAATTCAAAACAGCAATAACAAAACATATGTAAGTTTACACAGGATTATTTTATGACCCCATTTGAAAACTGGAAAGAGTCAGAAGAAGAAGGCACATAATTCATAATTCAAAAACTGTGGAAACTAAATAGACAACCATTTGAAAGATCCTATACCTGTGGTGTACATTTATCAATAGATGCTCTTATAATTCAGGTCTTTTACTTGAGTTTGCAATGGATATTAAGAAGACAATCCTCAGATTAATAGCTAACATAAATAATATTGCAAATCATTAATAATAAAAACAAAAAAGAATGGTTGTTATAAATCTCATGCCCTGCCCCCAGTACTCCCACCTTCCTTCTTTTGTTTTCCTATAGGGATATTTTTGAATTTTTTTTTTTTTAAAAAGTCCCTAAAATCCAGCCTATAAAAACCTCAAGGTATGTTTGTAAAAATGAAATCTATCAAGTTCATTCTTTGCAGTAGACAAACGGATGCTAAAAGCAGATTGCTTGTTTTAGTTTACTATGCCTGGAGCACACTGTGCACCTGTTAAACCTATCCAATGTCCATCTTTCCATAGCTTGAAGCTATCTCCAATGTATTTTCCTATTTGTTCCTGAGGAACTATTTATCAAGAGCTTAATGTCTATATACAGACTGAAATATGTTTAGATAATGTTAAGCCATGTTATAAAGTTTATACATACAATGTACAGGTATGGGATCCGTTATCTGGAAACCTGTTATCCAGAAAGCTCTGAATTACGGAATTCCTATCTCCCATAGACTTCATTTTATCCAAATAATCCACCTTTTTAAAAAAAATTCCTTTTTTTTCTGTAATATAAAAAAACTTGTACGTGATCCTGTTTAAGATATGATTAATCCTTATTGGAAGCAAACCAAGCCTATTGGGTCTATGTAACATTTACATGATTTTCTAGTGGACTTAAGGTGTGAAGATCCAAATTACAGAACGATCCATTATCCCTCAGGTCCCAAGCATTCTGGATGACAGGTCCCATACCTGTCGAATACGAATATCTTATCTAGCTAGTGAGGTAAATGCAAAGGACTGCAGGAGATCTGCAGGAGATCTGTAGGTACCAATAATCCCTCTCTCTGTGCAGTATGTGCAAAAGCAAATTTAAACAAATCACCTTGGGTAGTGTCTTAGAATGCAGGCACTGCCTGTGTTTCGCAGTCCTTGAGAGCTGCAATTGGGGTCCTTTTAAATATATTAAATGCACATGTAGACACATGTGCAAGACATGTTTGAGTACTTATTAAACCATTCCTTATGTATAAACTATATTCTGGTGGAGGCCAGGGAGGGTTCCCTAGAAACTTTTGTTGTATTTTCAGCTGATGCATTCAGTGAAGGCTAAATATATGTGGAACTCTCTCTGGAGTGCCCCCATCATTGAGACTCAAAAACTAGGGAAAATTAAGGGCTGCAAGGCAGAAGAGAGCCCTACTGTTACTGCCTGCCTATGGCAGTTTCACACAGCACTTTCATTTGGTTCAATGCAAGTTTCAGACAAAGTAATTTAATGTCTTATGGTTAATGCACTGGCTGAACTGGACTTGTATACTGAAGATTATATAAGTAGCCATAAATATGTATGGCCAATTTCCATACTTCATTTGGACTGATAGCTTGGAAGCAAAAAGGAGTTACATTTGCTGATATGCCATGTGCCCGCTGCCATGGTGCTTCGAAACCCCTGTACTGGGATACATGCCAAGATATAAGGGAAGGAAGTCCAAAATCAGCCAATTGCCCAAAGAAATGTATGCATGTATGGTCCGCTATAACTACACTTATTGTAGATTCATTTTTATCCTTGACTAAATACAAAATGCTAAGTAACAGCCCCGAGAATTGGGTCTCAACTAAAGTAGACAAAACTTGGAGAAAAAAATGAAAAGCAATTGCAATTTAGTTTTCTTCAGCTGATGTTCATTATATATGCAAATCAAAAATGACTTGCGGCAGTCAGAACTTGTGATGGAATTCCAATAACCCTCTAGTAAGCAGTTTCTCTGAATGAAATTGTGCTGGCATTGGTTTTAATTTTCCCTCATTGCTAAAATTAACGTGCATAAGTACAGTTACTGTAGGGGGTTAATACACATTCAGTTCCTGACCTAAAGTTTATTTATAGTGGCATGTTCATTGGTTACTTCGGGGCACTACTAGATAAACTTGCATAGCAACAATATTGTGATCACAATAAAATACTAGATACTGCTCTCGATATTCAATGCTTGTAAACTATATGTTCTATATATATATATATATATATATATATATATATATATATATATATATATATATATATGCAGGAAAATACACTGGAATAATGTTTAATAATGAGTAAAAAAGAATAATTCAAAAAGTGCATTTATCTCCCAGATTCACTTTACATTATCAATTTATAACATGTTAAATAGCCCATTATGCTAATGTTTTCATATTTGCTATTAATTACTGCACGTGATCTCTAATTCCTCACTGGATTATCTCTAGAGTCATTATGCATCGGCAAGACATTAGGTTAACTGCACAGATTTACTGACCACGTTGAAATGGCAATAATTGTGTCTACTTTGCAATTCTGCAGAATCAATAAACTTATTATGCAACAGCAAATACAAACACACGCTCTCATCCCTTTCTAGCAATGCAAACTAACTTCCAGTGAAACCAAAATGAACCATTATTGGATCAGGAATTATATTACATTTTATCCTGTAATTTTGCATCAAAATCCGTTGTGACTATAATTACAAATCAGGATATATGTTGCATGGTGTCTGTAAGTGCAATTGCAAATGATATTGGAAATATAAAATCAATAAGAATAAAATTAAATAGACTATGAACATAAAGTAATTTCACATCACAGTGTAGCCTTAGACTGACTCCCCAGAGATTATCAGAAAATCAGTTTGTAAGTGCATGTGCACTTGTATTTTGCTTTGCGACAGACTTTAACTACTCTGCCTCTAGACTAATATATATATCCCGAGTTTTTGGCACATTGCATAACTTTGCGAGATGCAAAAAATACAAGTAATTCAATATTCTGTGGAGAGAAAGAGGATTATGAAGAGTGGTGTGAAGAGTAAGTGGCAGTAATGTGAACACTCACCTGAATGTGGCAGTGCTGATGAATGGAGCTCCCTTCTCTGTGTCTCTTAGGATAAAGAACGCATCAGGAAGCTTGCTTCTGACTTGAAAGTCTGTTCCCCCTCCCTAACTCCCCCTTCATTCTTTATGGAAGGGGGCTCTGATATTTTCTCTATGGAAACGCTCCCCAAGTACACATAGAAAATGTAGTGATCCCAACATCTATTAATAATTCCATAGCAAATACTGTACCTGGTTTTATCACAGAAGAAATAAAAAAAGCAAGAGTCCCTCATTGATTAAAGATTCCTAGTTCATTCAGAAAGTACTGCAATATGGAATCTCTTGCACACAAGGCAGGGATAACAGGTTGTGTCTCTCCAAACTGAGCTCAATTAGAACTCCTAGCATGGGCAGGCAGCTATAAGAAGTACTGACTGAAAAGCCACAGGTTGAATGCCCTTATCATTCTGTCTCCAATACCTAACTCTGTCTTTTAACTAAAAAAAGTCAATCCAAATTGATTATAACCACTGGGAATTGGGTCTAGATCTTTCTATTCAACAGGAAAGTGATTCTGTGATTTCATTGCTAATATCTAAAAGGTAGAACTACAAAAGATTAATTGGCAAATTTTAATACAGCAAGTAGTAAAGAGTAACACATTATGGCACAAGGGTATTTGTGATGACCACAGCTCTCACCACAAGAATCACAGTGATTAAAACGCATATCCCCATACAGTAGATATTTGGGAAATTGACTTACAGTAATAAACTGCCATAGACCGAATCCCATTCAAGCAAATGGAAATGGTATTCATCACATAGATGACTTCTCAGATCACAAACACCCATGTTCCTTAATGCTTATTCTGCTCAGATCTCTTTTTGGATGTTAGAACTTGCACTTTGCTCTCCGTACTGACTGGGCAACAGCCTTTTATTAGTACAATAATATTACCAGCAATGATAAAAACCTGATGCCAATCTTTACATTCATATACTCTTACAGCATACAGCAATAAGAATTTATATTGCAACTGTACACAACAATAAGGGGGTTATTTATTAAAATTGAAATGTTTTTCATTGACTATGAAGATTTAGATTTTCATTCATCCAGGTCATAGTATATCTAGTATAGGTCAATCTAAAAACAACTGGACTTGCTGAGTAATCAATGAAGACGTTTCACTACTCATCCGAGCAGCTTCTTCAGTTCAACTGACTGGTGTGGGAAGTTCTCGTCATATAAACTCTTCCACTAATCCAATCACAATGGCACATTGTAACTCTTCAAAGAGGTGACATTTGAAAATTCACAGAGGTGTTGATTCTGTGTAGTTACTGGGATAGGATTATCTAATGTGTCATGCAACTCCTAGAAACAGGTGTTACTTGTGAGAGTTGCATGAATGGATGTGTGAAATGTTCTGAAACTGCAGGGGTACAGATGTTAGAACAGCATTGTATGTAGCAGACAGGTGGTGTTGAAGGCCCCCGCCTCTGTTCAGGGATGGTTTCTCCACCTTGACATGAATCGCCTCTTTCATGCCTCGTTCAAACCAGCGGTCTTCTTTATCCAAAATTTGGACCTTGCTATCTTCAAAGGAGTGTCCCTTGTCTTTTAGGTGTAGAAAGACAGCTGAGTTTTGCCCTGTAGAGTTCACCCTCCTATGCTGAGCCATTCGCTTGGAGAGCAGTTTTTATGTCTCCCCAATGTATAGATCTGTGCATTCCTCGCTACACTTGACTCCGTATACCACATTGCTTTGTTTTTCTTTTGGTGTTTGATCCTTTGGGTGTACCAGTTTTTGTCTCAGTGTGTTGCTAGGTTTGAAAAACACAGGGACGTGGTGTTTGTTGAAAATCCTCCTGAGTTGAAGACTACTCGGATGAGTAGTGAAACGTCTTCAATGATTTCTCAGCAAGTCCAGTTGATTTTAGATTTACCTATACTAGATAATGTTTCTCATTATTTTATTAAAACCACTTGACCAAACTCCCATCAACATTTGGACCTTATTTGTCAATAAATGAACTTGAAAAAATCTGGTGTGAGAAAAGACTCGATAAAATCGTGAAAAATTCAAACAGTAATATTTTTTTCGGATTTGATGCCCGAAAACCAATTTTTTTTCAGATTCTCGTACAAAACCCAGCACAGATCATGATATCTTCCAATTGCCAAAGGTACATTTGCCATTGACTTCTACATGACCTCAGCAGGTCTAAGATGGAATACTTTTTTATTCGGACTTTTAGCAGCCTCTGGGTTTAAAAAATATTGAAAAAAGTTGTTTTTGTCCCCTAAGAAAACATGGTGTTTTCCCCTTTAAAACTCTGACCAGAAAAAAAATTGCATAGTAAATATCCCCTAAATGTCACCCCTTGCTCACATAAAAATAACATTAGGTGCCATAGGACCCGGGGGAAAAGTTCAAGAGCACTAAGGCGCAAGAGTGCATCCCTTAGTGCTACATTAGAGGACATTATAGACAAATAGCAGGGGACCTTTTTACCCATAAAGTGGATCACCATACCAGAGGCCACCCCTTTAGACTAGAAGAAAATAAATTTCATTTGAAGCAACGTAGGGGGTTCTTCACAGTCAGGACAGTGAGGTTGTGGAATGCACTGCCGGGTGATGGTGTGATGGCTGATTCAGTTAATGCCTTTAAGAATGGCTTGGATGATTTTTTGGACAGACATAATATCAAAGGCTATTGTGATACTAAGCTCTATAGTTAGTATAGGTATGGGTATATAGAATTTAATTAAAAGTAGGGAGGGGTGTGTGTATGGATGCTGGGTTTTCATTTGGAGGGGTTGAACTTGATGGACTTTGTCTTTTTTCAACCCAATTTAACTATGTAACTAACTATGTAACTATGTGGAGTGCAGTATTGGCAGGTGCCTGCGGGTAGGTAGGGTATATCCATAATAATTAAAAAAAATCAACATATTTAATAAAGAAGCCACAACTGATCATTGAGGGTCTCACTTGTAACCTTTCTTCACCTTTGTCTGTAATACTCATGATACAAAACAGGCTTCTGTTCTGCAGCCAAACTTGTATCCCTTGAATCAAAATTTTTTTTTATTAGGTATGGGACCTATTATCCAGAATGTTTGTGACCTGGGGTTTTCCTCATAATGGGTCTTTCCGTAATTTGAATATTCATACTTTAAGGGGCAGATTTATCAAGGGTCGAATGGAAAATTCGAAGTAAAAAAATTCAAATTGCCAGCTATTTTGTGTTCTTGGACACAAACTATAATGTGGCTAGAATGCCTTAAATAAAGACACCTAACACGCAATGCATACAGTAAGAGAGGCTGCCCCCAACTGTACTTTCGACAATAGTCCAAATTCAAATATCGAAATTTTATCATGTACTGTCTTTTTAAAAATTCGACTTGCTATTTTAAACGAAGGAGGACCTACTAGAACCTATTTGGAGTCAATTGGTGGACTTTGAAAAAGTCTTTTTAAAAAAAATACTTTGAATCAAATTCGATCTTACTACGATTTGAACGATCGAATACAGCCTATTCACCCACAAAAAAAAAACTTTGATTTTTTTTAATGAATTTCGGTTGGTCTTTTTTATTCAAATTTCGATGTTGTGGGAGTTCAAAAAAAAATTACCATTACTTCGAGATTCGACCCTTGATAAATCTGCCCCTAAGTCTACTAGAAAAACATTTAGCCATTAAATAAACCCAATAGGCTGGTTTTGCTTCCAATAAGGATTGATTATATCTTAGTTTGGATCAAGTACAATGTAGGATGGCCCCTGTGATTCTGATTGGGAGTACGTCAGCTCTGCTTCTTGTGAGGCTTGCAAAGATGGCGGAGGCGTGCCTGGGCTCCTTTGCTGAAAAAATGTATGCGTGCTCGGCGCTGTCCCTCTTTTCTTGGTCACCTGTTGTGGCATAGTGATACCTGTCACCCCTAAGATAGGTTTGACTCGGTGCCGGAACGTTTTATAGCTGTGGTTGCTGAATTAAGCAGGCTGGGATACGGAGCTCACATCAGGTACGTCTTCTCCTGATGGCACCGCGCATGCGCCCCCCGGTAAGTTATTTTTTAATGAAGACTTTGCAATTTTAAAGTTAAATAAGTCTTGGTGGTTTTTTTTCGTTATATACAAACACATTTTTTTAATTATTTTTTGATGTTATTGGTCCTTTAATATGTTTACTATAAAGGGACCATAAAGTAAACCCTCTAATGCTTTATTTACCAGTAGGTCCTTCCAGTAGGCATAAGAGTATACATTCCAGTTAGAAGAAAGGAGGTTCCATCTTAAAATCTAAGGGGTTGGATGGCTTTTTGCAAATAAGGAAATACAGGGTTATTGAAGATAGCTTTTAGTAGAAAGTTGATCCAGGGACTGAGCCGACGTCAGGATCTTGATGTCAGGAAATATCTTTTTTTATTTACAGGACACAACATGTGTACACTATAGTGGTTAAGAATAGCTTAAGTGGCCACAGAATGACACTGCCTGGAATTAGACAACTTGTTATCCACAAAAACCACTAAATCCTTCTCAGTTAAGGAAACTCCCAACACACTGCCATTTAGTGTATAACTTGCATTTATATTATTTTTGCCAAAGTGCATAACCTTGCATTTATCAACATTGAACCTCATTTTCCAGTTTACTGTCCAGTTTCCCAACTTAGACAAATCACTCTGCAAAGTGGCAGCATCCTGCATGTGTAATGGAATCCGAGAACAGTTCCCAAAATGGTGGCCAAGATGGCGTCCAAGATGGTGGCTCCCTGGTTCCTCACAGACGCAGCCGGATGATGCCTGCCTCTTCCCGCACTCTGATTGGTCGCCGGTGACGGAACGGACGTCGGCGTCAATAATGTGCGCCGGCGTCGGTCGCTGACGCCAGCGCGTCGGTCGCTGACGCCGGCGCGTCGGTCGCTGACGCCAGCGCGTCCGCGCACACGTCATGACGCCGATGCGTCCAAAATTGGCGCCAAACCTAGGCCTATATTAAGGAGCTCTGGAAATTCATCAGTGCCCAATTATAGGTTTCAGCTTGCTACTCCTGGGTGCGATCTTGTGTAACCTTGCTATTGTGTACCGACCTTTTGCCTGAATTCCTCGACCTTGAACCTCTTCTGCCTGGACTGATCTTGTTGCCTGTTTGACCATTCTCTCGTCTCATCCTTATCTGTACTGCGAACTTGGACATTGCTACCTCCTCCTCTGGTCCTCACTACTCCTGAAGCCTTCGGGCCTTACATTATAATTGGGCCATGGACCCTTCGGAGGAAACCCCAGCGCCGCCTGATGTCGGTGGATCGCTTCGTGGGTTGGCTTCTCGGATGCAGTCCTATGAGGTACAGCAGTCTCATTTTTGTCAGGCCCTGGAAACAGTACTGGCAAAGTTGTCGGCCCTAACACCCGCTGACCCTGTTCCCGTACCTGTACCTGTGTCTCCACTCCAGGTCTCCGAGCCTCGCATTCCGGCTCCCCCACTCTACAGTGGTGACCCCGAAGCCTGCCGTGGGTTTATCAACCAGTGCGAGGTCCAGTTTGCACTATTACCCAGCCAATTTGTCTCTGAACGGGCCAAGGTGGGCTTCATATTCTCCCGCCTGCAAGGGAAGGCATTGGAGTGGGCTTCACCTCTATGGGAGAAGGAAGATTCTATCATTGACGACGCCAGGTCCTTTGTTCGCGAACTCCGTACTGTGTTTGATGCTCCGGGTCGTGCCTCTGCATCTTCTGCACGCCTGTTCCAACTTCAACAGGGAACTCGCTCTGTCCCGGAGTACGCCATCGAGTTCCACACTCTAGTTGCTGAGACTTCGTGGAATAATGACGGGTATCACGCTGCCTTTTACAACGGCCTGGCGATGCGTATCAAGAATGATCTGGTGTCCAGGGAAATTCCATCCCGCTGGGAAGATCTAGTCGCCTTGGCCATAAAGGTTGATACTCGGCAGAGGGAGTTTCAAGCTGAGCTCGACAGAGAGCGCTCCCAAACCAAGAGATTCCACAAGTTCCAACCTACCCTGGCTCCTCGTTTTCAAAGACCCTTCCTTCCCAATCCTGCTTCCACCTTGCCTTCTCCAACTCCTGCGGCTTCTGCTTCTTCTTTCCTGCCTACAGAAGAACCTATGCAGATCGGACGGGCTCGTCTGACCGAACAGGAAAAGCTTCGGAGAAGGGCTGCCGGACTTTGCCTCTACTGTGGTGGAAAATCCCATTTCGCCTATGAGTGCCCAGTGAAGCCGGGAAACGCCAGCACCTAGGTAAGACTGGTGAGACTTACCTGGGTGGAATTGGTCCTTCTCCCCATTCTTCTGCTCAACGCTTCCTCCTTCCTGTGCAGATTCGTTTTGGAACCCAGACGATTTCTTCTGAAGCTTTCCTCGACTCCGGCGCAGCTGGGAATTTCATGGATAAAGTCTTCGCTGAAAGTCACTCCATTCCCCTGCAGTCCCTGGCTGTTCCTCTCCGTGCATTGGCGATTGATGATCGTCCTTTGTCTTCTGCTATTATTTCCCACTCCACCGATGAACTTTCTGTTATTGTGGGAACCATGCATCTTGAAAGGTTGTCTTTCCTTTTAATTGACTGTCCATCTACTCCCATTGTGCTTGGTTTGCCCTGGCTGAATATCCACAACCCAGTAATAGACTGGGCTTCGTCTCAGATTTCTCGATGGAGTTATTTTTGCCAACAAAATTGTTTACCTACCAAATCCATCATTAAAGTTTCATCTGTGTCTCCAAATTCTTCTCTGCCCTCTGTTTATCAAGCCTTTTCTGATGTCTTCAATAAAAAGTCTGCTGAAGTCCTGCCTCCCCATCGCCCCTATGATTGCCCCATCGAACTTCTTCCTAGATCCATGCCTCCCAGGGGTCGCACCTATCCGCTTTCTCCTTCTGAAACCTCTGCCATGAAGGAATACATCCAAGAGAATCTGCAAAGAGGTTTTATTCGTCCTTCTTCTTCCCCGGCGGGGGCCGGCTTCTTCTTTGTAGAAAAGAAAGATGGTGGTTTGCGGCCCTGCATTGACTATAGGGGTTTAAATAAAATTACAATTAAAAACCGTTATCCCCTTCCTCTCATCTCTGAACTGGTCGACCAACTCAAGGGGGCTTGTCTTTTTACCAAGTTAGATCTTCGTGGGGCCTACAATTTAATTCGGGTCAGAGAGGGAGATGAATGGAAAACCGCATTCAACACTCGAGACGGGCACTATGAGTATCTAGTGATGCCATTCGGCCTCTGTAACGCCCCCGCGGTTTTCCAAGAATTTGTAAACGACATTTTCAGAGATTTGTTGGGTCAATACGTGGTGGTGTACTTGGACGATATTCTTATCTTTTCCAAGAACCTTGCTGAGCACCGTCTTCAAGTCCAAGAAGTCCTTTCCCGTCTGCGGAGAAATAATTTATTCGCCAAGTTGGAGAAGTGCTCCTTTGAAATTTCGTCCATCTCCTTCCTCGGTTACATCATTTCTCAACAGGGTTTCAGAATGGATCCTGCCAAGATCTCCGCCATCCAGGACTGGCCTCTCCCCACCAGTGTAAAAGCTATCCAAAGATTCATTGGCTTCGCTAACTATTATAGACAATTCATCAAGGGGTTTTCATCCAAGATTGCTCCCATTCTTTCTCTTATCCGTAAAGGGGGTAAGCCTCAGCATTGGCCACCTGTAGCTTTGGAAGCATTTAAGAATCTTAAAACTTCTTTTTCTTCTGCTCCCATTCTCAGACACCCTGAACCTTCCCAACCATTCTTCATTGAAGTCGATGCCTCTGATGTCGGTGCTGGAGCAATCTTGTCCCAAAGAGCGTCTACTGATGGAAAACTACATCCCTGTGCCTTCTTTTCGAAAAAATTCACCTCTCCTGAACAAAATTATGATGTGGGAAACCGTGACTTACTGGCCGTCAAACTGGCTCTAGAGGAATGGAGACATTTGCTGGAAGGTTCTTCCGTCCCTGTGACCATCTATACCGACCATAAAAATCTAGAATATATCCAGTCACTCAAACGCCTCAATCCTCGTCAAGCTAGGTGGGCACTATTCTTCTCTCGATTTAATTTCATTCTAACCTTTCGGCCTGGTACCAGGAACAAGAAGGCGGACGCTCTTTCTAGAAGCTTTCTTCTCGAAGATCTCACTTCTGCCGAACCTGAACCCATTGTGCCCCCTACCAAGATCATCGCTGCTCTGTTTCCCTCCCTGGCCTCTCAATTATTGTCTGTTCAATCTTCTGCTCCTGTAGGTACTCCGGCTGGTGTTGCCTTTGTCCCTCCTGAATTTCGTCATTCCATTCTGGTTCAGTCCCACAGCTCCAAGCAGGCCGGTCATCCTGGAGTCAAAAAGACTACTGAACTTCTGTCTCGTCTTTTATGGTGGCCTTCCCTAAGAAAGGATGTCAAAGACTTTGTTTCCTCTTGCTCTGTATGTGCTGTATCCAAGTCTGGACGCTCCCCTCCTAAGGGGTTACTCCTACCACTACCTATTCCTTCTCACCCATGGACTCATCTATCTATGGACTTCATTGTGGATCTCCCTAATTCCTCTGGTTATACAGTTATTTGGGTGGTAATTGATAGATTCACCAAGGTGGCACATTTTACTCCTCTTCGAAAACTTCCCTCTGCTCCTGAACCTTCCTCATTGTTTATTAAACACATTTTTCGCCTCCACGGTTTCCCTGCTGAAATTGTCTCTGACCGTGGATCTCAATTTGTTTCCAAGTTTTGGAGATCCCTGTGTAAAGCCCTTGGTGTCTCTCTTCAGTTTTCTTCTTCTTACCATCCACAGTCTAATGGAGCAGCAGAGAGGGTTAACCAGGCCCTTGAACAATTCCTTCGATGCCATGTATCCTTGTGCCAAGACGACTGGGCTGATTTGCTTCCGTGGCTGAATTCGCACATAATAATGCCTTACATGTTTCTTCTGAGAAATCTCCTTTTTTCTGTATGTATGGTCTTAACCCTTTGGCTTTTCCTCAGGACTTATTACTCACTAATGTTCCTGCCGCCAATGACCAAGCTGCCCACATGTCAGCTATATGGCACGCCACTGTTGTCAATCTGGAGAAAAGTTCCTTGGTCCAGAAAAAATTTGCTGATCGAAGAAGAATTCCTTCCCCTCCGTATGCACCCGGTGCCAAGGTTTGGCTATCCACACGGAACATTCGCCTCAAAGTCCCCTCTCCTAAACTTGGTCCCAAGTTTATTGGTCCCTTCTCCATCTCTGAGATCATCAATCCGGTGGCTGTCCGTTTGCAACTTCCCTCGGAGATGCGGATTCCAAACGCCTTCCATGTCTCCTTGCTCAAACCTGCAGGTACTTCTTCTTCTTCTTCTTCCTCAGCTCCTGTCGTGGTAGACGGTCATCAGGAGTTTGAGGTGAAAAGGATCCTGGATTCCTGGATTTCGAGGGGCACTCTACAATACCTCATTGAATGGAAGGGGTTCGGTCCGGAGGAGTGCTCCTGGGTAAGAAGGTCAGATGTCCATGCTCCTCTCCTGGTCCGAAAATTTCATGGGCAGTTTCCTTCTAACCCAGGTGGTCCTGAGGCCCCCCCTAGGGAGGGGGGTACTGTAATGGAATCCGAGAACAGTTCCCAAAATGGTGGCCAAGATGGCGTCCAAGATGGTGGCTCCCTGGTTCCTCACGGACGCAGCCGGATGATGCCTGCCTCTTCCCGCACTCTGATTGGTCGCCGGCGACGGAACGGACGTCGGCGTCAATAATGTGCGCCGGCGTCGGTCGCTGACGCCAGCGCGTCGGTCGCTGACGCCAGCGCGTCCGCGCACACGTCATGACGCTGATGCGTCCAAAATTGGCGCCAAACCTAGGCCTATATTAAGGAGCTCTGGAAATTCATCAGTGCCCAATTATAGGTTTCAGCTTGCTACTCCTGGGTGTGATCTTGTGTAACCTTGCTATTGTGTACCGACCTTTTGCCTGAATTCCTCGACCTTGAACCTCTTCTGCCTGGACTGATCTTGTTGCCTGTTTGACCATTCTCTCGTCTCATCCTTATCTGTACTGCGAACTTGGACATTGCTACCTCCTCCTCTGGTCCTCACTACTCCTGAAGCCTTCGGGCCTTACAGCATGGAACCTATAGTTCTGCACAATTTAGTATCATCTGCAAAAATAGAAACAGTACTTTCCACCTCCAGGTCATTAATAAACAAGTTAAAAAGTAAAGGACCAAGTACAGAGCCCTGCGGAACTCCACTAACAACACTAGTCTAATTAGAAAATGTTCCATTTACCACTCTTTGTATCTTTTAGACAGTTCTCTATTCAAGTACAAAAATTATGTTCCAGGCCAACATTCCTTAATTAAACCAGTAATCTGTGTGACACTGTACCAAATGCTTTAGCAAAGTCTAAGTAGTTCATATCCACTGTCTTCCCAGAATTAAGGTCCCTGCTCACCTTCTCATAAAAGAAGATTAAAGTCTGGCAAGAGACTATTACGCATAAAACCATGCTGGCATAAACTCAAAGTACTATGATTTGCAATGAATTCCAGTATCTTATTCCTTAATAACCTTTCAAAGAGCTTTCCTACCACTGATGTCAGACTAAGCAGCCTATAGTTCTGAGGCTGAGAATGGGATCCCTTTTTGAAAAGCGGTATAACATTAGCAATTCGCTAGTCTCTCTGCACCATTGCAGACCTCAATGAATCCTGAAAAATTAAGTAAAATGGTTTGGCAATCACAGAGCTTGCTAAGTACCCTGGGATGAATGCCATCCGGTCATGGACCTCTGTATATCTTAACATCTCTTAGTCTCTTTTTAATTTCCTCATTTGTGACCCATACATCATTCGTTGTATTAGTAGGATTTGGACTATTAAGAAGGAAACCTTCATTAACTGGTTCCTCATTTGTGTAGACAGATGAAAAGTAAGAGGTCGGAATCTCTGCTTTTTTTCTGTTCTCATTCTGTTCTGTTATGATAAAGTTAAAGCAGTTAAAAAAAAGAATGGCCTTCTGGCCTGTCTGGGATTTAGGCACTTTGCAGATTTGTTATACAACAGATTTTTATAATCAGTGATCACAGTAAAGCTGCATTGGTTATCCTATATTGCAGAGTTAAGTTCAAGTGAAGTTGGGGTTTGCGATTCTTTCCATTTGGGAGCTAGTAAGTGTTTCACTGCTGTAAGTATCAGGTTCGTCAATTTTTGCACATGATTTTTGAGTTTGGGAAATGGGACTCCCAGAAGAAATGTTTAGTCCAGCTGTAGAGACCTCCCAAGCAGTTGTCCTAATAAGGATAATACTTATTTCCAGTAATTCTCTATGAAGGGTCAAGTCCAGAAAATGTGGAAAAAGTTCCCTTTTCTCCACACTATCTACGTGTGTGTGGGAGGGTACTTTAGAGACTTCAGATGTTTTTTGTTTTACTTCTTCTGGATCAACTAGCAGTTAGGCAGGTTGCATTCAATAAATATGTGTATTTTTTAAATCTAAGTTTCTATGTTACTATAAATAATGTGCAATTACATCTACATATAACATTTTTATGATTTTAGATTTAGATCTATGGTGATGAAAATATAATATTTTCCATTGACTGCTGTAGATTGTACATGGCAAGGCACTGAAAGGGTTAATATATATAGCTTGAATCATTCTTAAGGCATGTAAATACTAAACATTTGTAAATAATCTCCAGGGGATTGCTAACAGAATTACAAGCAATTTTGTTAAAGTGTTGAGTGCTGCTATACTCTGAAGAAAATCAGCAAACAGACCTACCGAGAATATATCAAATTCATGAGTCGGAATCTTAATTTATTCTGAAGTATACACATGCATCTGGACACTGTTCAATAAGCTGCCCTAGGAATTTGTTTCCTTCAGTGTTGATTCCTTAGAAGCTCTGACTACACAATAGGTCTGTTGGCTGATTTGCTCCTGAGTGTAGTGGCACTTGAGTTGTATTTGCATATAATTAATGCAGACTGACATCAGGGGAGCTAAATCATGGCTAAATAGGTGCTGGACACCACTAGAGGGAGGTGCCTGGAGAAGGAATGGAATATAGAATGTATTATAAAAGCAGGACAATATAAAATCGCAAAATATGATTTTAAATGTGATTTGTGTATTTGCATCTACATTTGTATTTAAATAATGCATGCTAAGAAATTGCAGAACTTTTATAAGCAGCTTGTTTTGTTGTACTTGACTGCCATATATGGTTATTTACTTGTGTCTTTAGAATTGGTTTGACTAGAATATTGCTAGCGTAAAACAATCTTTCAGCACTGTATAAGTAATTTATACTTGTGGCATACTTGGATCGTCATGTTACCTAGAGATGCCCTCTTGTACACCCACTCGCTGCTTCATAGCTTAACTTCTACATCTACAAAGTTACTCATCACGCTGAAAAAACATGTAAAAAAACTGTGTAAAATGCCTTAGAATAGAATGTACTCAGAAATGTTCAGTGTTAATATTATTGGTTATAATTATATATATATATAAAATTGTAAAGAGGACCAGCACTCCGTTTTCCAAAAATTCGATAATTTATTGTAATATCACAGTGTCTCCAACGTTTCGGCCCACTTTGGGGCCTTTATCAAGGATGGCAAGCACCCGGAAAAACGGCATATTGTGAAGGAGTGCTGGTATCATCTGCATTATCATTATATATACATATATTTGTAATTATTATAGTTAATATTATATTATATGTGTGTGTGTATATTAGGTCATAGGGATACTACAGATTAGGGGTTAAGTAAAAAATGCAAATTTCTGAGATAAAAATTGAATAATTTTTTCTGGATCCTCCTATAAAATAGCATTGGCACAATATCCCTGATATAAGAAATAATTTCAAAACGGCATTTCTCCTTTCTTTCAGAAGCAACAGCCAAAACACTAATCCATGCCCTTATCCTATCCCGTTTAGGCTATTGCAATCTTCTAATTACTGGTCTTCCTGACTTCCAGCTCTCTCCCCTCCAATCAATCTTCAACTCCACTACCAGGATCCTCCTGCTCTCTCCTAAGAGGAAACCTGCTCAACCCCAACTAAAATCCCTAACATGGCTGCATGTTAAGCAAAGGATAGCATATCAAATCCTTCTGCTAACATTCAAAGCCCTTCAATCCTCTGCTCCTCACTTCATTTCATCAAATGTATTAATCAGAGAAGGATGAGTGAAAAAAAATCAGATACCTGTAAACCTGCTGTTTCAACACACACCATCCATCATGTGATAAGCATTAGATTTATAGAAATTAGAAACAGACCAGGAACAGGCAGTACTTATTCTGCAATCACCCTTTACTGGTGTATTCTCACTCACGACGTGTTTCGGGAGCTAATCCCTTTTTCAATTTAAAAAAGGGACTAAAGGAGTATGTGGAGACAATTAATTTAAACCTGATAATTCAGTTATTCAGTCAGATCAAATGTAATGCTAATTGATTATTAAATATGATAGGTGAAAGAGAAAAATTGTCCATAAATGCAAACGGTTATGCATCTGTAACCTACCAGGTTATTTAAACCCACAACTTGCTGATCTGTTTTCCTTCTCTGCATACACTATACATTATCTTGTTCATATGTCAGGTTGCAATATCAGAGATTCTATGACAACAAAGTTGTAATTTACTGCTTTTATGACATAGATTACAGATAGGTGAGTGACAGCTATTTCCAATTTTATTGCAGTTTTATTGCAGCTAGATTACTCTACTTATTCACCTGCAAATCCTCCTTAAGGGTTTCCGCACTCAATGTAGTGGATTCCTGCCAAAATGATTAGACACATTGCTAAAATGACCTAAGTGCTCTTTATAACTGGAGTTCATGCTGTCACTAAAACCTGAACACACATGTGTGGCCCTGTAGTTAACCCTTTCTTATAGTATCACTCTTTAGCAGTGCTTATCTGCTGGCTTAATGGCTCCACAAATTGTATCTGCAAAACTGTGCCCAGACACAGGCCAAAATACGCAGCACCCCTCTGTTTCCACAAAGCATGAAGACTCTAAAACCATTATAATGATAGTAGGCCTCTAAGTACAATTTCTAAAACAAACCATATTATCAACTAGAATGTGAATCATTAGGCTCTCCTCTATGAATACTTGGCTTTTACTTTTTGCAATAAACTTCTTTTTCTGGATAACTGAAGGTAAAATCTAAATAGCAAATTATTCCACAGCAATTCAGAGCACTAAAAATCCTTACTAAAGTTATAGTTCCAGGTAAAGTTGTTGTACTGTGTTAGACAAAGGGCAAAAAAATAAAACTAAGATAATCATAGCAAACTTTCAGAACATTTTAGTTTCCTTTTTCAAGCAGAATAAAGACAGATTTAAAAAGAGTTTTATTACAAAAAATTCTGTCCACTTTTTTGGGAAACAAAATCCAGGGCTCTTATGTGCATCAAAGGTTTAAGGTTTAATCTAGTAGGACATTTGTTTATATATAATTAGAATCTAAAAAGCAAATTGTCAGAGAATATGCCTGGCCAGTTCACGACTGCATTCTTTAGAGGAGGCCAGGGAGTTGAAGAGAACACAATTTTGAGAATTACATCATCTCTCTGACAGCGTCACACATTTCAGATCTTGCTTTAATTGCTTGTTCGTATACCGGTAGTTATCTGTGGCAATTTAAAAAGGGTGCAATTTGTACTATTTCTTAACCCCATATTACTAGTGAGTTGCTTCTGTACCCTCTTTTGTTAAGGAAAAACAATTGGAAATGGTACAATGCTATATACTCATCTGGTAAGAAATTGAGTTAGATAATAAATGACCTATCTGCATCATCCTATGCTGGGGATGTACAGCCATTTTTCTTCTGCCTGCAGCCTAAACCCACAATTAGGAGCAAGTAAAAATGGTACAGTCTTGCTCCCACATCAAATGGAAAACCAGTTTCAAGCCAACTCTGTGGAAAGGGCTGGCATATTTTGCTTACAGGAGTGCCTTAAAATTGGTACCCTCAGAATTTCCTTGTCGTTTACTAATAAATAAAGGGCCCTTCATCATGAAACCACATTATTTCTCAGTAAAGTCCCTCCCAGTGCTCAGAAAACATATTAAATATGGCTAAACTGAAAAATAAAGATGCATGGAGAGAATAAATAGATATTAATATTGCATCATTCAAGACAGACAGTCTTCTAAATAGAAATACCCAGTGAACAAGAAAGATACAGAAAATGTGTTCCCATATTAGACAGAAAAATGTGACAGATGTTTACTATACTAGAATATTTGTGCTAGGAAAATTGCACTGAAAAGGAAGAGACAGATTATCAAAAATGTGCAAATAATTCTGACTTGTCACACAAACCAAATGAAGGTAATGGCTTGTAGTGCCTTCTGGTAGTAAGTGACCAACATATCATTTTTAGCCCTTTCCTTTCAAAAAAAATTGTATATAATTAAAAATATCTAGAACATGCACACCAAACACACGACTTTTACTGGCTTAACTGCTGTTCTCATTGTGCTCTTAAAACTGCTAAAAACTCAAAATAATTTGCGTGTCATCAGAATGCTACCTTAAAGTGCCAAGTCAGAGATTTAAAATGCATACTTATATAATTTAAAGGATGCTGTCATGGGAAAACATGTTTTTTTTCAAAATACATCAGTTAATAGTGCTGCTCCAGCAGACTTCTGCACTGAAATCCCTTTTTCAAAAGAGCAAACTGATGTTTTAATATTACATTTTGAAATCTGACATGGGGCTAGACATATTGACAGTTTACCAGGTGCCCCAGTCATGTGACTTGTGCTCTGATAAGCTACAGGCACTCTTTACTGCTGCACTGCAAGTTGGAGTAATATCACCCCCTCCCTTCTCCCCACCCATCAGCCCAGCAGAACAATGGGATGGAAACCAGATAACAGTTCCCTGGTAGATATAAGAACAGTAAAAATCCATGTCCCACTGCGACACCTTAGGTTACATTGAGTAGGACACAAAGAAACAACAGCCTGCCTGAAAGCAGTTCCATAGTGCAGCACTGGCTCTTTCTGAAAGCACATGACCAGGCAAAATGACCTGAAATGGCTGCCTACACACCAACATTACAACTAAAAAAAATACACTTGTTTTAGTCATAGTGATATTTATCGTCATCTCTTCTGCATAGAAGAAAGAAATGCATACATAATGAGACAAAATTGCAATGTCCCTGTCCCGCCTCAGACAACATACATATTACACATACTCCCAAACAAACATATACTATGTTAAAAAATCAGTGTAAACTTTCACGCCAAGAATATATAATCAAATACAAAGAAGTAGAAAACCTATTTTTCCAGCTCCCACTCATTTTAACTCAAGACTTGTTGGGTTAGGAATGAAATTTTACATGGTGGAGTGAGTGAATTATTTGCAGGGTAAACGTTGTAATTTAGAAATAAAAACTACACCATAAAAATCACGACAGAATCTCTTTAAGAGAAGGATAGATAAAGAATACCTCAAAAGTGTTTACTTTGGAATAAAATCAAACTCATTAGTAGACCATAGGAATTTCTATGGTCTTTAGCTATAATGTCAGAACATGTATATATTGTAGTGTCATGTATATATTCTAACTTAGTGCTGGAACATCTGCCCTATTTATGTGCTTGCCAGAAAATTATATAGCTCTTACCACCGCCCAAATTCAGACATGTGTCCTGTTTTGAAACTGCTATTTGACTCCAAATTGCAGATGTAGTACCAGAGAGTTGGTGTCAACATTTTTGTGATGGTGGTAAGCCCTACCAGGACCCAGTCCCTTTCTCTAAGCCAGGGCCTTGTCTAGGGTCTGGTCCTACCAATAGTTGATCTGACCCTGTGTTGCACCAAAATCTGTTAACCTAGCTAAACAGGTTTAGGAAAAGTCTGATTCTAGAGAATTCAAGTAATTATAGACCTATACTGCAGCATGCAGGCATTGGACTGTGACAATGTCCTACATTAGTGAAGTAATTTTTGAGTGTCTATAATTTGATGATTCATTGTTGTGATAGAATGTTTCTTGCATTCTGCAAGGGACCCATAGACTTTAATGGTAAAATCTGGAGCAAGTGGAGCGATTTTCATAATTATTCTCTCAGTGGGACAAAAGCATTTTTTGTGGCAAGATCAAAATACATTCTTCCTTTCATCCACTTCAGACAAAAAATTCACTTCCCAAATCCCAATTGTCCCGGGTAAAAAGGATAGTGTCAGATGAGGGACTGGCACAAATAAGAATGGAAGAGATGACTGAGAAATTTATAAGTAGAAAATATCCTAGAAAGGTGGTGCAAAGTCAAAAAGAGAGATTGGAACAATTGGATAGAAACAGTCTACTGACTAAAACAGCTAAACGAGAGATGTCCAGAATTCCGTTTGTATCGACATATAATACATTGAGTAATCAGATTGGAAAAATTCTAAAAAAACATTGGAGTGTTTGACAAACAAATCTAGGGGAGATATCTAGCTTCCAGAATCCACCGGTGATGTCTTACAAGAAAGCTCGCACTATTGGATCTCTGTTAGTAAAAGCTGACATTGGTTCGGAAATAAAATGTAAACAGACAGTGTTACGTCCAATTAAAAAAGGCACTTTCCCGTGTTGTATGTGTAACTGTTGCAACAATGTTCAAAAAGGTGAAGTGATTTATCACCCGAGAAATGGAGTCCCTATTCCTGTCTCTGGCCAATATACGTGTACAACTACATTTGTAGTGTAAGTAATTAAATGCCCGTGTGGCTTGGTATATGTCGGACAGACATCACGTATGGCCAGGGATAGGATTAGGGAACATAAATCTGCTATTAAAAACAAAAAAATTGAACAACCTGTTGCTAGACACTTTACAGAGATGGGACATGCTGTTAATCAGTTAAAATTCCAAATAGTGGAGACAGTACAAAGGATGAGAAGGGGTGGTAATCGCCTAAAAAAATTACTGTATAGAGAAGCCTGGTGGATTCGGAAGTTAGATAGTCTGTCACCAAATGGATTGAACATGGAATATGACTTGGTTCCTGTTTTTAGATAACTTATTGGTTTTAACATTGTTTTAATGTCCTTCCCTTTTTTCACAGTTTTTTAACTCGATACAATTTGGCTACATAGAGAATGGAACATTATAACAAGATAAGTGAAGTCTTGTATCGTTTTTGTGATATATTGTTTCTTTACCTGTACCAATGTTAATGGAGCACTAGATGGTGCTGTGTTGTGTTAGGATAAAAGGAGGAAATGTACACATGTCAATTAGCTTGATAAAGAGCCAGGTGGCTCGAAACGTTGCTCCGCTGTTGCCCTGCATGTGAGAAATAAAGGCTTTTATTTTAATCGGAGTGCTGCCCGTCTGAATTACTAACAAGAGTTACATTCTTATATTGACCATACATTTTATTTTTCTTATCAACCCTGTCATTACATTGAGGTTTGAGGGCAGTTTGATATAGATGAAATCAACCCTTAGAAGTATTTCAGTAGAGAACAATATCTAGAACGCCAATTGTGCAAGTTTAGCAGCTCATTTCCCTTTTGAGTCCCATGAAAGCCATTAAGCAGTGAAGATCTGTGCCAAAATTGGTTAACAAAAATGCGAGATATAATCTAATATTCTGTTAATATTTTGGTAAATTCCAGCATTCCCTACCCTTAGCTTCTCAACAGCTGCACAGAGAACGTGCAGTATTACCGACACTTAGCAGATGGCCTAACATGATCCAAGATAGGGTAGTGCTGTGGATAACATTAAAGGCCTGATGATTAGTTACAAAGCTGCTGTACAGCAAGTTCAATATAAAAAATACAGTACTTCTACACTGCTTGTTTTTTAGGGTTTACTTTGCTTTAAATGGATCATTTCCCAATAAAGATAAGAAGCCACTTTATGTCTCAATGGAATTTGATATCCGTCTGTAAACAATAACATGTCAATGTTTTATTAATGAAACAAATATGCAAAATGAAAATGAACATGTTACCAAATTAACAAATTACTAAATATTTAAAATTAAATATAGAATACATATAAACAGATTCAGGTCCCTCCAAAGGCCCCTTAATTTGTATGTAGAGCCCCTGACCATCACTATGAATTATTCCCAAAGGGACTACAATAATTTTGGAGAGAGCAGGAATAATCTGAAGGATAAACATTCTGGGTCCAAAAGCTGGCAGTCTGTTATGGGAAATAGAGGATACAACTGTGCACAAGATAAATTATAGGAATGGACAGTGTAGGGGGTGGTGTGGAAGAAGGATAAACAGAATAGAAGCAGTAGAATTTTCTGCTTTCATATTTCAGCTTATTTTATATTGCCAATCAAAATAATAGAAATCTGCTGTCTTCCTCCATATTGCAACTGTCCTCTGTATCAGATGAGATGGCAGTCTTTCCTGGAAATGTAAAAATATGCATAATCTCTGGGTTTTTTTTGATTGCTGATCTCAGAACATGATCACCTCCCTCGGATGAATCTAAAAGATAAATGAGGGGGGGAAAAACTTTCTTAGAATTGTTTTATTTCTTTAATTCACCCATCACTAGTATTCTATGCAGCTCATAATTCTTATGTCCCTTTAGAGACATTTGCACACTCAGTTGAAAATCAGAGTTGACCATCAAAGTTAATTTAATATAATGTCCCAGAATTATGATAGGTCTGTCATAGACAAGAGAGCAAAATCTCACATAATATTTAGACACACACAGCAGGTTAGCCCGCAAAAGCAAAAAACAAAATAAGGCATTTTTGGGTCCACCTCTGCTGCTTGCCCCTACGTTTTAGGCAGAATTAACGCTGAGAACAATATAATCAGCCACAAGAGGAGATAAAAAACAAGAGAGAGAATAATTTCAGGGCCAGTATTTTAGGTACAGAGAATGCCATGGACTGTGTTACCCCTTTTTGCTGTCAGGAAAACAGAATAAAATTGTGGATATGGAGTGTGTGTCATGAGCAGGAAAAGTTAGAGATTGCCACAGTCCTGTGCAGTGAAATTTCACAACTCTCTATAAATTTATATGGAATTTTGAAAGGTGTAATTATCATAGGATGAACTTTCATTTTCACCCATTGATAAATACTCTTTTAAAAATCCCATAGAAATAAATGGAGAGTGGCAGAATTTCACTCTAGAGGACTGTGGCAATCTCTAACTTCACTTTTTGATAAATATACCTCTTAGGGGCAGATTTATCAAGGGTCGAATTTTGAAGTGGAAAATACTTCGACCATCGGATAGAATCCTCCGACATTCGAATTCGAAGCCGGAGGATTTTATTCATCGCACGATCGTATTCCGATCGTACTTCGAATGGTACGATTCAAACGATTTTATTGTACGATCATATGATTTTCGTAGAAATTGCTCTGGAAGGTCCGCATAGGCTAACATAGCACTTCAGCAGGTTTAAGTTGGCGAAGTATTGAAGTCGAAGTTTTTCGACTTCGACAGTACTTCGATTATCTAATGGTCGAATAGTCGAACGATTTTTACTTTGAATCGAAGTCTAAGTAAATTCAACGTCGTAGTATCCTATTCGATGACGAAGTATTTAAAAAATTACTTTGAATTTCGAATTTTTTTACTTCGAATATTCCCTCGAATTCACTTCGACCCTTGATAAATCTGCCCCTTAGTGTATTTGTTAATGGACAACAGACAAAAAGCATGATTTGGGGGGGATTATTTCAAAAGCCGATTTTTTTTCTGTTATTTTAAATTAAAAAAGTCAAACCAAACTAGAATCCACGATTTACCATTATTTATTATTAAAAAACCACAAACAAATCGGATTGGGAAAAAATGTTTTTGTATTGTCACACGAAAAGCACAACTTTTTCTGACGGTCCCACGAAAACAACGCCATTTTCTGATTGTCATGTGAAAAATCTGAATTTTTTGAATTTGACACCAAAAAAGTCTCATACGAAACCCAGCGCAGACCATAATATCTTCAAATTTTGACTTCTACAGGACCGTGGCAGGCTGAAGATGGAGTATTTTCGTATTCAGACTTTGCATCCTCGGGGTATAATAAATCTCGAAAAATTTTAGGTTTTTTTTTCTACTACAAATTTGTATTTTATAGTAAAAAAAAACTCAATTTTTTTTTAGTTTTTACCATTCGGACTTTTATAAATAACCCCCTTAATGTTGCATTAGCTTTTAAAACTAGAAGCTTTAAATCAATTTTACATTCCAGGAAGTCCTTATTTTTTTTAGTTTATGGAAACACAGCTTATGAACTGTTCACATGGCATGTAATGTAGTTCAGCTCTGCTGCATGTGGAGGCAGAAATGTCCCTTCTGGACATGCAAAAAAGCTGACTTTTTATAGACAGTCACAAGATTAAGGACCCTTGTTTGTTGTAGCAATTTATAGCACTAGCAGGAAGAGTTGTTTTTGGAATAAGATACAGTTTTTATTGGAACACCATCAAAGAACTAATGCAGGTGTGCTATAAAGAGCTTATGTCTGGGTGACAGGTCCCCTTAACAGGCTGATTTTATGCCTGCATTACAAAAAACAAAATCGTGTGGTTGTGGGTGCACTTCAAGGCTAAGTTAAAATGTATTAAAAAACAATGGAAGTGCTACTGATTTGGCCAATTAATCAATGTACATTCGCTGGTCCCGTCTCATAAACAATTCAGTATAAATGCAAGTACATGTGTTTACAAAAACACTGTTTTTGTAGTTACAAAGTTGTGATCATAAAGTTGATAAGCCACCATACCATGTCAAGGTAAACCCAATATGGTGGTCCCTAACTTGTTTATCTCCGGTCATAGTATAAGAAGTTTCTCTTCTCTTAGCTCCTTATCACTTCAGTCTGCTCAGAAGTAAACATAATTATGATTATCAAGAGGGAGCAGTAAATAAGTCATACATTAAAATATTGATCATTGCCCTTGTTTTACCAGTGCTGAATGAATGTCAAGGAACAACTGCTTAGTTTTCATGTACAAAAAATGATATCTACAGCAATAAAATTCTAATGGCTCCCAGTATCTGAGCCAGAAAGGTCAGTCATTAGTCAGAGAAAACTGAACTGTGCAAAATGCTGTTTGGATACTTTGATAGAAATGTCAGACAGAGACATTATCCATAAACCCCAGACAGATACAAAGATCAGTTAACCTCTTCCCTGTAATATTTTTTACCCCTTAACCCTTGTAGAATCAAGCAGTAATTCTACAACTGTACATAGGAATCTGAGTATGATTTTTTAATTGCCTGGTATTTACCAATATACATATATCTGGCTAGGTAGGGTAATGATAATTAGTGTAGGGAGTGGTAGGTTTTTTTATTTGTACACCAGATACAGTGTACAGATGGGGCCTGCAGTATGCCTTAGTTAAAAAATATATTGCCACTCCTTACATATTAGTCTCCATCAGAAAGCTACTTTCTTTACTCTGATACACAAGGATCATTGTCTATGTTAATGAACTGATTGCCCATGGGTCAGTTACATTTTCCTGAACAAGTCCATTTTCCTGAATATTGTAAATATATAGCATCATCCTCTGTGGTTTTAGTCATAGTTGTACATGGAATTATTTTGACACAACTAGTCCTTATATGCGTCAATGATCAAAGAATCTGTTCCTTTCCTGTTTTTCAGGACATGGACCGTCCAGTCTAGTTATTACTGGTAGGGATAAGCAAAATATTTTGCCGTGGTTCACTGAGAAAAAACACCCCTAGTGTTCTATCTAATGGATAGTAAAAAAAGGTTGAGTGGTTTGAATAAATGTAAAAAATGCCTATTGATGTTGACGAAAATTGGCGTTTCTCAAATCTTTTGCCGTTTCGCAAATCTTTGGCAAAATGGTCAGATTCTTCCATCACTTATTACGGGATACATTGAATACGCTGGTTGCGCTTCATGTAGAACCATTGTGGGAATTCAATCGAATGTCTTAGCAATCACTTGTTAAAGTAGTAAGGCAGCAACATTCATGTAACTTTAAATAGAAATCTGTCAGTTTTATTCACAATAAAGTTTTTAACAGAGAAGTACATGGTACATTGTGTAACAAAAGTAACAGTAACTTACAGAATTTCTTCATTAAAGGGGTAGTTCACCTTTAAGTTACCTTTTATTGTGTTATAGAACGGCCAATTGTAAGCAACTTTTCAATTGGTTTTCATTATTTATTTTGTATAGTTTTATAGTTATTTGCCTATTTTTCTTCTGACTTTTTGCGGCTTTCAAATGGGCATTGCTGACTGTCTTCTAAAAAAACAAATGCTCTGCAAGGCTACAAATGTATTGTTATTATTACTTTATATTACTTATCCTTCTATTCAGGCCCTCTCCTATTCATATTTCAGTCTCTTGTTCAAATCAGTGCATGGTTGCTAGGGTAATTTGGACCCTAGTTACCAGATTGCTTAATATGCAAATTGATCAGCTGCTGAATAAAAAGCTAAATTGTAAAAGTTGTAGCTCTCTGCTAATGGTAGTACTCCATATAACTGTTTGCAACAGTTGCCTTGCTTCAGAGAACTACCTTAACGCTTTCTTTGTCTCTCAGACTTCCTGCTTCCCCCTGGGAATAGCTCCCTTCTCCCAGGTGATGACATCACTCGCCATACCAGCATTCATTATATAACATGAATAAGTCAAATAATATCTGCCATAGACGCTAATACAGCAAGACTAATTAATAATCAGAATATGCAGACTGCACTGGGTCTGTGAATACTAATTTCTACACAGTCGCCAGCTACTTTATAGGGAAACTAAAAAAGCTGCTCGGAGTCAGAGAAGTAAGGTGGGAGGGGGTCTCCCCCTGCCATTTGAGCTCCCCCTGCCATTTGAAAGTATGATTGTGTGGGAGGGGGGGCTCCCCCTGCCATTTGAAAGTATGGTTGTTTCCCTGCAGAGCAGTTAGCGAACCATCTAAAGTTTCCTATCTGCAGCTGTCAAGGTAGTAAAACGAAGGGGGAATTTCACTGCATACAGTCAGGTTTATTATAAAAATGGTACACATTTTTTATTAAAGTATATTTTATTTTTTTTGACTTTACATCCCCTTTATTATGTTCCTTAATATACTTTGAAAACTGTAAAGTTCAAGAGTGACATAACTTGTACTTTTTTCTTCACCAGGAGGGAGATATCTGTCAAAAACATCTGGCTGGCATGTATGTAATGAAAACATTCTGTACAATCATACGTGTATGGCCAGCTTTAGCGTATCTCCGGTCTTTAAAATACTGTAAATATCAGAAAATATGAAATGTTTTTTCCATATATTCCCAATCTATTATTTTATGCATTCCACCTTCAGAAAATATTTTAGTTCCATAACTTGCTGCACATGTTACACCGTTTTCTAAGTGGAATGAAAACTTTTGTAACCACAGGAAAATTTTCTTAATGTGCATATTACTCACCAAACCACTCACCACATCATAAATACATTTTCAAGTCAATTCAACTGTAGTTTCAAACTCCTTTTCTGAAGGATTAAAATATTTAGAAAAGCTCATTTGTTGTCCTTAGATGTGTAATTACACCATGTATCCCAATCCAGAAATAATAAAATAGAAAAGACTAATTGGTGTATTTTTAAAGTTGTGTATTAAATAATTACTTTGTAGTTGTACACAGTGCTGTATTTAGGTCCAGTCCCACCCTAGGTACCAGACCAGACCCTGAGTTTGCAGAATACATCACTTCCACTTACAACACATCTGATAACCCCTTACCCTCCCAGCTCTGCCGCCAGATTTATAAAGCAAACTGATGGCTGGAAAAAAAGTAATATATGATGTAGGCTACCCTTAGCAGAGACCCTTAGGTGCCTACATATAAATATGGCTCTGAATGTACACCTGGTTTAACCCAATGAAGAAGTGAGGAAAAGTCAGGTGGCAAATAATTTCTGGCTCTCATTTTTATCCCTGTTTTTTAAAGCAGGGGAAAATATACCACTCACACCATAAGTTTACACACCACCACACACACATACTTTTCGCCATGAGCAATCTTTAAATCTGTGCCTCAAAAGATGCCCCAGTAGCTCCCCATCTGCTTTTCTGCTGATTCACTGCACCTGCTCTGTGCTGCTGTCACTTACTGAGCTTAGGGACAGACACACAACATACTGTATATATAAATCATATAAATTTCACAATATAAGGCTGATTATTTATTAATACAGATAATTGCTACGACAGCGCAGAAACCAGCACAACTAGCATCAGGATTTAATAATCAGCCCTGTAGCATCAGCTTGTATTATAGACATACCTCGTTTT
Source organism: Xenopus laevis (assembly GCF_017654675.1). Lineage (NCBI taxonomy): Eukaryota > Metazoa > Chordata > Amphibia > Anura > Pipidae > Xenopus > Xenopus laevis. The sequence continues at coordinate 65,223,406 of NC_054376.1, forward strand.
CTGCTTAATAATTTGTGATGACCCCTTAGCTTAGCTTCCCAACAGCTGCTCAGAGCCCACTGAGCATGTGAGTGTCGCAGACACTTTCCAAGATGGTGATCCCCTGTGACAAGTTTGAAGTCCTGGATAGTTGCTGCTCTTGTGATGTTGAAACTTTAGGCTGGTACAACAAGTTCAGTATGCAAAATATGGCATTTTTTAAACATATTCATTCGTCGAATTTAGTCCTCCTTCAACTGCCACACTATATATCATTTACAGTATTATAATGTATGGTTATGATTAAAGAAGTATAATTTTGCTTAATAAAAACATATGTTATTCTTAACAAAATTGCAGTATATATTAAGGGGCAGATTTACTCGAGGGCGAAGTGGCTAGCGTTACTACCCGCAGGAACATTGCCAATTTATAAACGGGCACAGGTGTCACTTTGCTAGCGAAAGGGATAGATGCTAGAGATCATTCACACTCTTTACCCAGGCGACAATTTGTTCGGGCGAATGGACGTTACTCCGCAAATTCAATGAAATTCGGATTTTACTGAACGTTACCTCTTTCGCCAGACTTGAATTCGCCAGCTCAGACCAGGTGAAGTGCACTGGAATGCATAGATCTTCCTCAATCTTCTGTTACTTACATCATATTTTTTAGTGGAAAAAGCTTCTAAGTCCAAAAAACTGCCGTCTTTTCCTTTTTTCAGAGTGATAGCCTTCAAAAGTCCTTAAAAATGTTTTGGGTAACTGGTTTCCCCCATACATTTTCTAACATTAGCTGAGTGATCTCATGTGTAGGGTATTATAACAATTCTATTTTCTTTATTTAGGTTCCCTGGACTTGAGTAATGTAATGTATTTGCTGCAACATATACGTCCATTCAACTTTAAATTTCCCGCCGTATGTAAATTAACCTGAGCCCAAGACGTATAGCAAATTTGCGCCAGGCAGAAATGAACACTAGTGCACCTTAGCTTTCAATTGCTCGCATTGCCAAAGTAAAGCTAGCGTAACGCTCCCCACAACGAAACTCCGCATTCCAGTGAATTAGCGTTGTCTGAGTGAATTTTCGTATTTCGATTTTCGAATTTTTCGATAGCTGCGAAGCGGTTGCTGGTGAATTTTTGCCCTCTAGTAAATCTGCCCCTAAGACTGAGGACACATAGGGGCAGATTTACTAAAGGGCGAAGTGGCTAACGATATCGACTTTTCACCAGAAATCACATCCGCAGGGATATCGGCAGTTCCCTAACAGGCGCAGATGATGATTCGTTAGAAAAGAGGCCGTTGATTGCGTTCGTTCGCAGTCTATTGGCAGGTGACTTTTAGCTCAGGCGAATGGTTGTTGCTCCGCAAATTCACTAAAGTGCAGAATTTACTGAACGTTAACACTTTCGCCAGAGTTGACTTCGCCACCTCAGACCAGGCGAACTGCTAAAATGAAGCTAGATCTTCCTCAATCTTACGTCACTTACATCATATCCTGTCTGCCGAATATGCATTAAAGTTTAAAAAACGCTGGCGACTTTTCCTTTTTTTAAGTGGGATTGCCTGCAAAAGTCCTAACAAACTTTTTTGGGTTAACATTTTTCCCCAGACATTTGAGAGCCGTGGAACATTCATTTTACAGTGGGCTTATGTCTAGGGCATTATTATTGTTAACATGTATTTATATAGCGCCAACATATTTCGCAGCGCTGTGTTATTATATGATCTCTTTTTTCTTTATTAAGGTTACTTTGACATTTGTAATAAAAAGTGGCCACTTCAAGCATTTGCACCAAAATCTCGAATAAAGATGTCTATACAACTTTAAGGTGCCCGCCCTATTCAAATTGACCTAAGCGTCAGATCACTAGCGACTTTTTGCTAAGCATAAACGAACGCTAGCGAATCTTCGCTATATAATGCATGCACTGGAGAAGTATCACTAGCGAAAATTCGCCAGTGTTCGGCGCCTAGGGCGCAACTTCGCATTTTAGTGAATTCGCATAGTGGTTATGAATTTGCGCCTGGCGAAGTGGTGCAAAGTGTGCGAATCGGTCAATGGCGACAATTTGCCCTTTAGTAAATCTGCCCCATGGAGAGTTGTTTCTGCTGCTATCAGCCTATGTTTCTCTTTGTAGAAAAGTGCAGCTTCCGCTTGCGTGCAGACATACAGGGTGGAGCGGAGATTGGCCTTAAAATTTCTGCTTTTGCGTTTTTGTGCAAACCTCCACTCAGTGTGCCTACATGCAAGGGGAAACTGTATTTTTTAGTGTAGAACAATGGAGCTGGGGAGGAGAGCAGATCCGCTTCTCTCAGTCTGCAAAAATAATAACCATACATTATAATACTGTAAATTAAATTTAGTGTGGCGATTAAAGAACATATAAAAGCATAACATTATCATTTCAGACAATTAATTGTACTTGCCTCATGTTATATATCAAAAGTGTTGGGGTTGACGTTATCTAGCAAGCCTAACTAGTTCACTCACCTGCACAAGCTATAGAAAAAAGTCAAACAAAAATAAAAAGAATAAATATAGATATGTGAATTAAACATTCATAGTACGGGGGGCGTGTCTAGCCGCGCAACAGGGAAGACGCAGTTCTCTGCGCTCCCGGGGTATACCGACACAGCCGCCTCTGCACTGACCTTTGGTGGGGGTAGAGCACCCGGATCAGACCGGAAACGCGTCCGACACCCCCTGCGGACCCGCTCAAATTTTTTGGGATGCTGCGGCTGCAGCAGAGGCTGCGTCTGGTTTGGGGCCTAGCAGGGCTCTGAAGCCGCGGCCTAAATTTTTGGGCTGGTGCGGCCGTGTGTGATCGCGAGGGAGGTTGGAGCGCCAGTGCCCTTCAACAACTGCCGGCAGACCATTATAAGGGTAAGAAGACCCCGGGGGCGCCCCCCCCTGTTCTACAATACTGTGCCACATACAGCCATAGCCTCATTGAGACTGTTGCAAGGCAGCACGCAGGGGCCATAGTGCTGATGACCAGGCCCTGACATCCTTTTGGCGCAAAAGGGGTTCTGCATACTACGGATAAGAACTAATGTTTATGGCACTTCTGCCACATTAATGCAACCCTAACATTTATTGCTGACCTCCGTGGCCAGATAATTAACTCCCCAGGGATCAACTATCAAGCGCTCTGCTCATCGATGGGGAAATACGGCCCTCCCAAAAAGCAACCCCAACCTCACAAAATATGGACCAGTTTGTCCGCAGACCGGCTCAGGAAGATGCTGGGTCGTCTTCCCATCCACCATCTCCCACAGAACACCAGGAGGATACGGTGTCACAGGTGCTGGCGGCCATTGCTAACTGTCAAGCTACGCTCACGGCTCGCATAGACGAAATCAAAACAGATCTGTCCTTAATTAAGGTAGACCTGCAAACAATACGTGACCGCACAACTGAGGCAGAAACAAGGCTGAGTACTTTGGAAGACACTTGTAATCCAATTCCGGCGCAAATATCGGACCTATGGCACCAATTGCAACACCAAGCAGCTCAGCTGGATGACTACGAAAACAGACAACGGCGGAATAATGTCCGGGTTATGGGGCTCCCAGAAGGAGCTGAGGGTAATTCACCCCCAGACTTTGCTGAATCCTGGCTCCGTACCCTGCTTCCAACAGCAATTTTTACTCACTTTACGGTGGAGAGGGCTCATAGAGTTCCGGGCAGAGCTAGACCTCCGGGTGCCCTGCCACGTCCTTTTTTGATCCGCTTGCTTCATTATAGGGACAGAGACATAGCTCTACAGGAAGCGCGGAAAGTTGGCCGTCTGGAACATAACGGAGCAGTCATCTCATTGTATCCAGATTATTCCACACAACTACAAAAGCAACGTAACTCCTTTACAGCAGTCAAGCGGAAACTGAGAGACTTGAAACTGTCATACGCAATGCTGTACCCAGCAAAGCTCAAAATAATGGATACCAACAGATCACATTTTTTCTTTTCACCTGAAGAAGCGATGGAATGGATTGAATCCAGACCCAGACAAGATCCGCGTGCTTGATTTGGCATTAATACTCTACAAGGGGTGGGAACCCTGTGACGGTATATGTATCTCCCCTGTCTTAAAGCACCATGTGTACTAATTGCCCACCTTTGCCACTTAAAGGTTCATGGACGCTTTTTCAGTACCTCCACACTTGTAATGTTTTAAGTATTCAAGGCACCAGGACGATACCTATAAGTAGTTTATATTGGACGTGATCGGACTCAACAAGAGGATGTACATCTAGTACTGGGCTGATTTTTTCAATACGTCTTTATAATGTCAGGATTAGCATCCAAACTCTTTGGACTCTATTGCAATTTACTTTAGTATATACTACTTATACCGATTGGCATTAGGGTTCACTGTTATGCCGTCTCTTTGGGTTTGCTTCCCCCACGCTCCCTTCCCTGGGGCGTTTTCCCTTGCCAGTTATTTCCCTTATTCTTCCTAGGTCACGGAGCAATGCTCTATTACTAAAAGTTTGTTAAAGTCTTCCTAGTTAGTGGCAATCAAATTTCCCTGTTTATCCAGTTATGGGTATAAGGCCCACCCACTTGGGGAGGGTTGGGCAGGGTGGGAGGGTTTTTTGGGTATTGTACTACTGTGTGTTAACTGCTTTCTCTTCTACTACTCTCTCTTCCCCTTTTTCTATACTTTCTCTTTCTAGACATGTAGCGTATGGAGATATGATATTACGACCAAGCGGGGGCATCTGGAGGCTACTGGGCGAACACCCATTTGGTAAGACAACTTCACAAATAACCTTTCTTCCAAATGGCTGACGTCAAAATTATTTCATGGAACGTCAGGGGCTTAAATGACAAAATAAAAAGAGCCTTGGTCTTTAATTACCTGAAAACTTACAATCCACATATCTTATTATTACAAGAAACACATTTAACAGGTCAAAAAGTCCTTGCTCTAAAAAAACCCTGGGTTGCACACGCATACCATTCTACCTACCCCACCTACAGCAGAGGTACCTCAATTATTATCAGGAAAGGCCTTTCTTTTCAGTTGGGAGGGCTGCGCACTGACAGATCTGGCAGATTTCAAATAATTCATGGCTTGATATCAGGTTTTCCCCTTACAATAGTCAATTTGTATATCCCACCTCCATTTTCTGAAACCATTTTGCATGATGTGTCTTCTGCTCTTGCACAGTTGCCCCCATCCCCCATATGTATAGCCGGTGACTTTAACACGTACTTAGACCCATCTATGGATAAGCTTACTCCCTCACATACCTCCCCCTCAAAACTGATTGATTGGCTTCAGGCTTTCAATCTAACAGATGTCTGGCGTTGGAAACATCCCAATGGTAGAGAATTCTCTTGTTATTCGGCCACACACCGCACATTTTCCCGCATAGATCTAATCTTAACCTCGGCTGATGTTCTTACTAAAGTAAGAGAAGTCAAATTTCTCCCTTGTGCAATATCAGATCACGCACCTGTTTATTTATCAATACAAATCCATCCATCAATCCAGAGCAAACAATGGAGACTCTCTCCAATATGGCTCAAAAACCAAACAATCATTGACGATTCTACTGTGGCTTTGCAGAATTACTGGGATGTAAACTCAGGATCTGCAAACCCAAGTACCACCTGGGAGGCTAACAAAGCAGTGTTGCGGGGGGGTCTTAATAACAACAATTAATAAAGCTCGTAATATTACTAAAGATCACTTAACTACTCTTGAACTCAGTTTGTCACAAGCCGAACAGGATTTTACAGTTGACCCTTCTCCTGAAAATCATGCTACCTTTATCATGGCCCTTAGACAAGTTGAATTACACAGGCTGAACCTTACAAAAAAACAGCTTTTATACTCTACTAGTAGAGCTTTTGCCTTCGTAGACAAAAATGGCAAACCTCTGGCTTTTTTAACCAAAACAATGGACCAATCCACGGCTATTCCCAAAATAATTAATACACAGGGTTTGGCCATTTCGTTTCCTTCCGAAATTGCAGAAGAATTTAAATCTTACTACACGGACTTATATACATCCAAAGCGCTCTACACCAACGAAGACCTACACACCTATCTAAACAAGATCACCCTTCCTCATCTATCCCAACACCAAACTAAATATCTAGACAACCAAATTTCACAATTGGAGATAGCAGAGGCGATAATGGCTATGTCTACAGGGAAATCTCCGGGTCCGGATGGATTCGGAATTGAATGGTATAGACTTCATATTAAACAACTAGTCCCCAAACTCCTAGAAACATTCATGCACGCATATGAAAATTTTGCACTTCCCCCTTCATTCTCAGAAGCAACTATTATTGTGTTACCCAAACCAGGTAAGGATAGCACTAAATGCGCCTCCTATAGACCAATATCACTCTTAAATTCCAAAGTTAAAATATTAGCAAAAATCCTAGCAAGGCGACTAATTAAAACTAAAACTTCTCTGATACATGTAGACCAATCTGGCTTTATACCATCCAAATCAACAGCAATTAACATACGCAGACTATATTTTAACCTACAAGCGTCACATGACAACGGGGAAACCGGGGTAGTAGTATCCCTAGACACAGCCAAAGCATTTGATTCTGTTGAATGGCCATATCTATGGGAAGTACTAACAAGATTCGGTATTGGCCCAGGCTTTATTAAATGGGTTCGCCTGATGTACAGTAAACCCACAGCTAGACTTAAAGAAAATGATGTCCTATCCACTCCCTTCAACCTATCTAGAGGAACCAGACAGGGTTGTCCTCTTTCTCCCTTACTTTTTGCGTTGGCAATGGAACCCATGGCTATTGTAATTAGACGGAACCCCCAGATTCAGGGCCTATTATACAAAGGATCAGAAGAAAAAATCTCTTTATACGCAGATGACACTCTTTTATACTTAGCTAACCCAGTGGACTCATTGGAAATTACTTTGGACACTATCTCTACTTTTGGGAAATTTTCTGGCCTGCAAATCAACTGGGATAAATCTCAAATATTTCCACTTACCACTCGTGCGCTACAGTCAATAAACCCGACACTTAACCTTAAAACAGTGGATACATTCAAATACTTAGGTATTTTAATACATAAAGATCCATCCTCATTTATTTCCCTTAATTTACAACCTCTTATACAACAAATGAAAACTACTCTTGCAAAATGGTCTACTTTACCATTAACTCAAATCGGCAGGATAAATATATGTAAGATGGTGTTTCTTCCCAAATTTTTATATACCTTCACTAATTCACCTTGTTACATACCGAAATCAACTCTCCAAACAATAGACCGCACACAAGCGGATTTTGTGTGGGCCCAAAAAACTCCCACAGTAGCTAGAACTACACTTCATGCCCCTGCAGCACAACTAGGCTTGGCAATGCCTAACTATGAATCATACTACCTAGCAACACAAGCAATACATGCCTCTAATTGGAAAACGTTTGACACTGAAAACCCTGCCTCGCTGTTGGAAGCTCTATACTTTGGTTCCATTGAATCACTACATCATGCTCTTTACAGGCCTAAAAACTCTTTACCACCATTAATTCCTTTGTTAGATGCCACTAAGAAATCATGGGACATATTGTACAAATCTACCAATAAAGACAATTCCCTCTCACCAGATATGCCCCTGTGGCATAATGCTTCACTATGCAATTTTGATAAATTTATAAAGGGGGGCTTCTGGGCAAGAGCGGAGTCAAGCAACTTCAGCACATAACACAAGCGGGCATTTTCAAAACTTTAGAACAATTCCAGCAAACTCCGGACCTGTCGGATCTGTCGGTGTATAGCTACTTGCAACTGCAACATTTATACCATGCTCAATTTCATTCCGCCCCACCCACAATACAACAAACTAATGCTGAGACTATAATAAGCTCAACAGGGAAACAGAAACTAGTATCCAAAACATACATGTACATAGCATCTCAGAAATACGACCCCAGACCCAGGGTCAAACTTAAGTGGGAAAGTAGTGGAGTTCACTTAGAACCCCATGACTGGGAGGAGATAGAGGACAACCTCTATCTCCCTCTAATCAGTACAAGAGATAGGCTCATTCAATTCAAAATTGTACATAGGTACAATAGGTACAATAGGTATCAAACCTATTTAACACCCAGAAAACTACAACTTATGGGCCGCCTAGAGCATTCCAGATGTCCTCGCTGCAACTCACCAGATGCCGATTTTATGCACCTTATATGGTCCAGAGATACAGACATTTTGGAAAAAAGTAATGAAGTTCTTAGCTGACGAATTTGCTCTACCACAAGTTTTGAACCCAGTTACCTGCCTACTGGGAGTGACGGATGCTCTGGTACCCAGAATCCACTCCAGATTATTGATGAGAGCACTTTTGTTCTATGCCAAGAAAACAGTAGCCCTACACTGGATGGGGCCAACACCTACCACGCTTAAAAAATGGATAAATCTCATTAATTCCCAGCTGGAACTTTATAAGTTAACATATATTGCCAGAGGCTGTCCACAGAAATTCGAACGTATATGGTCTCCTTGGCTGGATTCACCCGCAACGACGACCAAATAAGTATACTGTGATATTTCGTCATATTCTCTCCATGTCTACCCTTCTTTTTCCTTCCTTCTTATTTCCTTCTTCTTGTTGTTCATGAAAACTTAATAAAAAGTTACTATTAAAAAAAAAACCATTCATAGTACATTACAGTTTGCAAATGCTATAAATCTTTTTTAAACAGAATCCTTGTCTTAACTGTTCCTTGCCTCGGGGTACTTTCCTAAAGAAATGACTTGAAGCAAGATAATAGAGTTAAGGTTACAGTGACATAAATGATAAGAGGGCTGGAATAGCCCGAAACGTCGCTTTGCTAATGGCACGAATAAACAATTCAACCACATATCGGAGTGCTGCTTGTTTTTATGGGGACAACAGGCACTGGCATGGCTTGTAGTTCTGTGTCATTGGCCTGGCTACTTATGTCAGCGTCATTAGCCAGTTTCTTTAGTTAAACACTTGAACATGTCCTAGAGAGTAACATGTTTAGAACTACTGTACATGATGACCTACCTGCTAGTAGTTCACAAAATAATATTACAAGTTGTGCAGGGAAATATGTGAAGAGTAGACAGAGCATAAAGGTACTTGACTGTCAGTGGATTAATTACATATAACTAGAGAAAAGAGCTTGTTTTTGGCAGCATTGTTACATTCTATCAGGACTATCATAATTAATGCAGTATTGTAATGGACTGTAATACACTTTGTTTCTTTTACTCTACGGATCACACCTACACATATCTGCAGGAAGCTAAATATACTGATTAACTGCTTGTCATGAATAGCAGCTTCTCTGTCATTGAAAATGTTTTAATAGCATGGATCTTGCTGTGTGCTAAGGATTCATATCTCTCTCTATTATATTTAAAGCTAACATGTAATGGTGATGCCCTTCATAGCATTTTCATATTGCTTTGCAGTATCTTGTTATATGTTGTTGTGCATGCAGATGAATTGCCAGTCGGCAGGATGTTAAGAGGATTGTGGACAGAGTTGAAGTATCCATGGAGATGTCTCAAATTTGGTGTATTTTGCTTACTTCGATTTACATCTGTTCATCTGTTGCACATTAGATCTACAATGCACAATACAGATCACAGATGGGTTGTGGGTGAGCTCAACTACGAAAACCCCTGGGGTGTGTAACAGGTAGCAATTATTTTGCTCCAGACTATACCAAGTAAAATGTTATAAATATCCTGTTCTTGTCTATCCTATCATTGTGCATTTTAGAATAAACTCTTTACCATTCTTGAAGCTCCAGATTATGCAAGAGATTGGTCTAAATCTGAGGCACTCTCAGAAACATATTAGTATATGTATACATCGTGTCTCATTTATCCGTCAGAAAATAGAGCCATTTTGTTGGTTTATCACATGAAAATGAGTACAGCTTGTTCAGGGTGTTTAATTTCACTAGTATATTTATGGCAGTAGCATGCAATACATTTCTACATTTATTTAAATGGGCTCATTGTCAAATTATCAGTTGTAATATAGATTTTTTTTTTAATGACAGATACAAGTGCAGGACTAATATATTACATACAGTATGCAACATACATTTTTTCAGTGTTCCTTATGATAAGTTGTTATTTATAACCCGGTTTATTAAAATTACATGGTTAACATAAATAATATAAGAAGTTACCAGCCTTTCATTTCCGTATGTGAAATCATATTAAAGGGTTGAATTTTAGATACTTACATGTAAATTATTAGGTATGCACCGAATCCAGAATTCTGTCTAGCCACATATCAGATTTCAAAATTGAATATAAACAAATCTGTTTGCTCTTTTGAGAAATGGATTTCAGTGCAGTATTATGCTCGAACAGCACTATTAACTGATGCACTTTGGAAAACACATGTTTTCCCATGACAGTATCCCTTTAATAAACAAGTTGAAAAGCAAAGGACCAAGTACAGACACCTGCGGTACTCCACTAACAACACTGGTCCAATAGAAAATGTTCCATTTACTACCACTGTTTGTAATCTATCTTTCAATGGAGATACGGCTCAAGTTGCACAGCAGATAGCAGATAAGCTCTGTAGAAAATAATTTTATCTGTTATCCATTATTTATCCTGTGCCATATAGCCTTTTCTCAATTTCTGCCATTGCTACTCAGCAACTTGTTCATATGAACTATAGTAGTGTCTCTGAAGCAAACACGTCAGTTTTATCAGTGCAGGGTAATACTACATGATATTTTCATTACTTTAAAACACTTAAATTTTTTGGTGTTACTGTTCCTTTAAACAAATGTGGCATGCCCCTCAAATTAATTTAAAAAAATCCTCACACGTATATCTTTAATAGTTTGGACTTTTGAAGGCAATCCTGCTTTAAAAAAAGAAAAGTCAGTATAGTTTTTTTACAACTTTAATGCATTTTCGGCATACAGGATATGATGTCACTGACATAAAATTGAGGAAGATGTAGCTTCATTTTAAACGTTCGCCTGGTCTAAGGTGGCGAAGTAAACTCTTGGCGAAAGAGGTAACGTTCAGCTGGGGGTAAGGTAAGATAATAAACTATTATCTTAATACATGATAACGAATTGATTAAACGTACATTAATGTCAGAATTTTGCTATAAAATGAATGTGATAAATTATCAGAGTGCTGTGGAGAGGCACAGCTATGCATGTTTCTGTGATTAACAGGACAGGTAGATCCAGAAATGGGTAGTATCACCTTTCATGTATATTGGTTTTTAATACAGGGTGGGTTTGGTCCTTCTTAGAATGGAACAACGTGATGTTGGACTTTTATTAAAGACTGAATCTGATGATTTGAAACCTGTGTATTTTTTTACACATTCCACAATTATCCTAATGTGATTGGACTAACAAGAAAATTGGTGGGAGGTGGAGCACTGTGTGGTAAAAAGGCTATAAGTTGTATTTTGACCATGTGATTGTTACACTTGAGAAAGGGTCCATGTGATCTGAAACATGTAGTGTGTACAATAAAACACTAAGCAGCAGCGTTCTGCAGTTTGTGGCTTCCTGACCTGTTTATGTTTGATGAATCTTGGTTTTGTGCGGTGTGTCGTTTGGAAGGTGAGCCTATTACTACAAATATTGGGGATACACTGAAAGCCTGTTTTTCTGAGTTTATGTGTAACAGTGAATGTATGAAAATGACTAGGTGTATTATTATGTGTTTGTCAGCTTGGATTAATGTAGTGTTGGAATAAGTAGATACAGCTAGTATGTGTGTATGCATGCATGGCAGTAAAGGTAAGTAACTAAGTGAGTGTATGCATAGGAGTGTTTGTAGAGGAGTATAATGGACTGTAAGAATGTTAAAATATGACCTCAAACAAGAAAGCATGTAGCCAAAGGCAATGCTTCACAAAAGTAGCAATAATGTGAGGATTACGGGGCAAATTTACTAAAGGCGAAGTGACTAACGCTGGTGAAAATTCGCCAGTGTGACTTCATTTCGTTACCGACGCTCATTTGCACTCAATCGCCAGGCGAATGTGTGTTCTGGCGAAGGAATGTAACTGCGGAAATTCACTAAGATGCAGATTTTACTGAACGTTACTTTTTGCACCAGACTTGCTTTCGCCACTTCAGACCAGGCGAAGTGCAATACAGTAGCTAGGACTTCCCGAAAAAAAAAGTCCCAGAAAATGTTGTCATCTTTTCCTTTTTTTGGGTTGATAGGCTGCAAAAGAGCGTACATTTTTTTGGGGTGACTGGCTTCCCCCCTACATTTCCTAACATATGGAATATAAACTATACACTGGGCTAATGTATAGGGCAATATAACAACTCAATTTTCTTTTAAGGCTCCCTGGGCTTGTGTAATGTAATGTATTTGCTGCAACATATACGTCCATTCAACTTTAACTTCCCGCCGTATGCAAATTAGCCATTGCTAGCGCAACTTCACTCTGCTTGCCGAATTAATGCTAGAGCAACTTCGCCAGAGTTCGGCGCCCTGGATGCAACTTCGCATGTTTGTGAATTAACGTTGTCTGAGCAAATTCTCGCCTGGAGAAGTGTTGCGCTGCTTGCGAAGCCGTCGTTGGCAAATTTTTGCCGCCATGTGTCAAGCTTTTTGAACTTAAACTGTTGCTTTTTCAGCATAAAAGGAAGATTATTTTGAGACAAAGAGTCCAAACACCTAATTATAAGGTTATAAGGCTATTATATATATATATAAAGTTCCTGTGGGGCCGCACTCCGCTAAACTGTTTCAAAGTCGGGTGCAAGGTAAAAAAGATTACATACTGTAGAAAAGACCAGCAACACCGATATATTTTGTGCAAAAATTCAAGTGTATTGAAAATGCATGTACAGCCATAATATATATATATATATTATATATTTAAAAAGCCTGATTGCTGACTGGGGAGGATTTAGCCCTCAGTGAAAAAACAGCGTTCAACGGACATTGATTACAGGTAATGCTAAAATGCACATAAAATATAAAACAAGTTAGGGACCGCCATTCGGGGTTTACCTTGACGTGGTATGGTGGCTTATCAATTTTATGATCATAACTTTGTAACAAAATAACCCCTGTTTTGGGTACATATGCAATAGCATTTATTATACTTATATATATATATACTTTAAAGCCTTTAGAGTGCTCCCACAACCCCCCTGTTTTGATATTATATATATATATATATATATATATAGGGCACTCATATAGGGCACGCAATAAAAAAGACAGATTTTTTAAAATGGTTATGTGGCTTTTAAAATATATTATATATTAGATTCAAGTTAGGAACAAATGTTTCCTTGTATTGACTTCAGCCTATAAAAAAAACCCTAGCCTTCAGTACAGCTTCTAGCTCAGCAAATTATTAGATATAAAAGGTAAAAATAACCAGTTAAAAAGGAGCAAAGCATAAGACCAAATGAAAAAAAATATTTGTTATAAAAAGATTTTAAATGTATTGGTGCATGACTTTAATTGGCACTATTAAAGTTATGCACTAATAGCTTCCAGGCTTGGCTCGGACCTGTCAGAGTATTCTGTATTTCACATTTTGGTACAGATACATTTGAAATTTAGTTCACTGTCTCTTGACCTCTGCTTGGGTTTTCAGAGTCTGTCAAAAATCTTCCAGCCAAACGTTTAATTTTAGGAAAAACTTTTTAGCAATAAAATCAAGACATTTACATAGAACTATTAGTGACTCACAATAAAAGTTCTATTAGTCAGAGATGGATATACAGTAAATCAAATGGGGCTCTAGCAGGGGTAGCTATTTGAGCCACCCTCAACCCATTACCATCAGCAGTAAGCAAAAAACACTTTTGTTCTCCACAAAGAAGGGTGATACAGAAGGGAAAAAACATTAGATGTATGACCTATGCTTGGGTACCAACTGGCACAAACATAGTAGTAGAATTGATTTATTGGTGGGAGAGTTTACATGTGGTTCAAATATGTGGTTTTTCCAACTGCTTGTAGAGTAAATCAAAGTAACTGGTGGCCCACTAAAAGTCTAAACATACCTGGCAGCAAATAGGATGGCAAATAGGTTCCTTCTAGCTCTGGCTCACCAGAGTGTCTGGTGGTTTAAAGCGATACCGACACGTTCCTATAAAAATTATAGGAACGTGTCAGTATCAAGTATTTGCTGCACCTGGAGTATTTTCCCTCAAACCAGCCCCGCGACCCTCCAAAACTGCTAAAAGACCTTCTGTGCAGTTTCAGTGACACTGGGCTTGGGGCGGCGCTATCCTTCCATAGGCTAATTACAAATGAAAACAGGACTTCTGCCTATTGAAGGATTGCTCTGCCCCCAGCCCAGCGTAACGGAAGCAAGGCAGAAGATTCATTTGTAGTGTGAACGGGTTGACTGCTCAACGGTTCGCGGGGCAGCTTTTAAAGAGAAGCTGACACCAAAAAAAAAAAAATAAATAAATAATACTTCATCTAAACCTACCTATAGGTCATGCAAAAGATTTTCTCCTTAGAGTTTTCTTTTGCACAGTAAATGCAATACTCAGTTTTCTACCCGACTGTCTCCGACTGTTTCTCTCCCCTGCTTCCTGTTTTCAGTGTGGCTGGATGACGTCATCCATGGGAGGAGCTTTGAGCTTCATTTGCCCTTACTTTCAGCCTGCGTAAGTCGACCACGTGACCCTCCCATGTGACAACAGTTGCTGGTCTCTCTGTGCAGCTCCTGAGTTTGTTAATTACGCTCGGGTCTCCCTCCTCTCCCACGCCCCCTCCTTTTACAAATAATTGTTTAGCGAACAGGCTTGTCGCCTGCCTGCTTCAAAGGTCTTCCTTCTCCCTCACTCGTCTCCCCCTCTTTGTAAACAAATCTGAAGCAGACGCAACAGTAAGCTTGTCCTTATCTAAAGTACTCCCCCCCCTCCTTTCTTACACACAGAGAATCAGCGTTATCCTGAAGTAGCATTAACCATTTGTTTCCCACCCACTCCCTTCAATCTCCCCATCAAGCAACTTTATTTAGTGCTTCATTTTAAAATGTTTAACTTTTTGCGCCTGTTACAATGTAATCCGTGCAGGCGTTTCCTATTGGCCGCCTATGTCACGTGATGCGGCGCAATGCGCGATGACGTCACGGACGCATGAAGCAGTAAGGGCAGAAGCGCCTCAAGACAACGGACGCATCGGATTGGCTGTTGCAGTTTTTTTTTTTTAACAGGAGGCGTGACAACACGAAGCACAGAATGGAAGATCCAAAATGGATACTTCAAAGGTAAACATCAAGATCCGCTCGTTTAGGTTAAAGATTAATCGTTTTAAAAAAAAAAAACAGCACAGTAGGCATGCTTACAGCATAGCAAAACCACTGGCAGGATAAAAAAAAAAAAAAAGATTGATGTCAGAATCGCTTTAAGGGAGCTTTCAGGGAAAATATTCCGGGTGCAGCAACTACTTGATACAGACACGTTCCTATGATTTTTTTAGGAACATGTCAGTATCGCTTTAAATAAAAAAAGCACAATCTAATGGTAGACAGGGCATGCAAGAGCAGGGCTGGATTTACATAGCAGTTACCCCTAGGCCAGCTGCCATTTGACACCTCCATCCCTCCCTTTTATTTGCACAAATATTCATCGGGACTGGAGCAATGGGGATTGGCGCACTGGAAATGTAAAAAACGATTGTATCTCCTGCGCATCCCCAGTGTTTATGAACCAATACGGATGTGGTTGGGCAGCATGCCGCCCCCTAAAATCCTGCCGCCCTAGGCCCAGGCATTGGTAGCCTTTCCACAAGGGGCAATGTAATACGTATGTTTCTACTCTATGTAGAACTATTGCCCTTTAGCAGTAAAGATCTGTGCCAGTGAAGATGCCCCAGCAGCTCCCCATCTTCTTTTCTGCTGATTCACTGCGCATTCTCTGTGCTGCTGTCACTTACTGAGCTTAGGGACCCACTCACAATATACTGAATATACAAAATAGAAATGTAACAATATAAAACTGATTGGTACTTAATAGAGATAATTACTACATGTCAGCTCGGAAACCAGTACAATTAGCATGATAATTTAATTATCGGCCCTGTAGCATCCGCTTATATTACAGACACACCTAGTTTTCTGCTTGTAAATTTGCAATGGCCTCTAAACTTAGCTTCCCAACAGCTGCTCAGAGCCCACCTGTCACGTTCGGCACCCTATATCCAGAACCCAAGCTAAGCTCCCTGGTCTTGGCTCTCACTTCTGCCTTTAACCGCTGCCTTTCACCTCGGGAGGAGCCCTCATCTAATCGGATGCCATCAGGTCTTATTTGAGAGTGGAGCAAAGCTAACAGTTCTGGATGAGCAAAGGGGCACGATTGTCTCACCAGGATACTGGAAGGAAGAACACCACCAGGAAATGATATTCATTTTAAGCATTTAGTTCTCCTTTCAGGGCATTAATAGACCTGTATCTACAGTTGAAGGTGAAAATAAAAACATTAATGAATGGTCTCATTAGTGGGAGAATAATCTCACTCACCCTTACATTTGTGCCTGACAGTGGCAGGAGTAAAAATGGGGGAGGACAGGGACTCCTGGGTCAATGTGGCCTCTTGGCTTGTACACTGCTATTATAAATGATGTTATGTAGTTAGTTAAAAAAAAACAACAACTCTACATGTCTCTCTCATGCTAACTGTCTTAAATTCGAAAGGTGCCCACAACTACTGATGTCAACATTGGTCTCAATATATAGGTGTCAGGTCAAAGTCTGGCCTTGGATTATTTAGCAGGGGGATATTTATTTTCTTTGTCGTTTTATTGATATTTTCCTGCTTATCACTTATTTTAAACCTCATAATGATCTGTTTTACAGTATCCTTTCTCCTTGTTTCCAGGATCTCCTGACAATCCAAAATCACCCATCTCTCCCTAAACAAAGTATTAAAAAGAGGCCAATATAACAACTGTTCAGTGAAAACATATTTTTTTTAAATATGAAGCATTCTTTATTGAAAAATGACTGGGATCAATTATGTTAACTGTCTTAAATTAAATATAAACTGTCATCACAGGAACCACCAAGTGGCTAGGTAGTATCTTTCACATAAAGAATAACTTATTCTGCTTCGTCTTGACTGCATATCTAGACTCACTGCCATAAAACATGGACTTTTGTTATTTGGCAGAAGGGAAAAGGCAACAGTAAACTCTTTTTTTCCAAGACAGCATTACTTTATAAAATATTGCACAATATTTATGCTATTTACGTTAAAGACAGTATCCCATTTTAAACTGATGTTCTGCAATGGAAATGTTTTCAATATACAATACATGAAAAGGGTATTTCATTGCCAATCCCCAGCCTCATTTTGTGGTTTACAGGGACAAACTCTCATAGAGGATGTGTTTTCTTTCAAAGGGATCAGGTAGATATAGGTAGATATACTCTATATGCAACGTTTTTCAACATGATAAAAATAAATTTAACTTTTGATGAAAATATCTATGTCTATTTTTATCAAAGCATATAACAAGGAGCACCAGGGGACAGTTGTAGGGTCTCCAGAGTCTTGTTAAAATTAATGGAAGCATCTCAAAAATGATTAATGTCAGGGAAAAACAGCTGTGTTATTTGTTTTCCATTTGCCAATACCTCCACCAGTGGGAGGGATATAGACATGAAAGTTTCGAAGTGACAAAAGACACATGTCACAATGGGGCTTTGTCACCTTGTGCCCTGTAGTGATCTAGCACTCCCTGGAGAAAAGTAAAGGGGCCCTATAATCTGCAAGCAGAACATTACTATGTTCATCTCTTTATATTCTCATTCATACAGATATAAACATTCAAAATAGAAGTTGAACCTGTTCTCCACAATGCTAAAACCATTGTGGATATAGTAAGTTTGAGCTCTGGATGTCCCTTTACATAAGTTGTATGTATATTTTTTCTGAATACTAAAAGTTTGATTCAAGGGGTAAGGAAAAGTAGCATGTTTATCTTGTTCTTAGACATTGTACAGTTACTCATAGATGCTGAAGAACAACTTCCAAGTCGCAAGGGACAGAAGTGATGCAAATGAGAAGCACACAAGTGACTAAGCGATTGCTGCTTGCAATGATCAAGCAGTGGGGGTGGTTTGATTGGCACTGCAGTGATGATGTATCAGTAAGTATGCGCCTGTCCATTTAAAATCACAGCATATGAAAAAGAGAAAAGCAAGTCTATCTTGTGTATATAGCAGATTAGGTTTCCAGGTGACCAGATTACCTCTGCGGACCTGGCATTTCACTCCTACACTAATATTATTGCTCGTTTTTGAACAGACAAGTGATTTCTAAGGAACCGAGTTTCTCCCGACAAACAAGAATGTAGATATTTGTACATGGATGTTTATTGTAAACCTCAGAGGATGTGCAGCGAGCAAGGAATTTGCTTGAAAAACATAACGTATCAGATCTGGAAGGAAACAGCTAGAGAGGCAATTAGAGAAGTGAAGCAAAGATCTTATATTTAGTATTCCCAGGTTATCTCCTTAAATATCGCTTTTGCATGATGGCAATCAAAGCACATTTTACTACATTTTAGAATAGACTAGTTAGGGCTAAGAGGTCTAGCCCACAATTACTCCGTATTTAATTTTACAGACCCAAACTATCCCTTATTTTTTATTTATTGCTCAATGTGCGCATTTGTAGATTAATAAATCTGAATTACCACTAAATTTGTAATTTAAGTGTCATATTCATTTCATATTTTGTAAATGTCAGGCTGTGCTGGAATCTAAACTGGTCACTTGTCTTCATGATGCCTTTTTCTAATCACTAGGACACCTCTCTTTAGCATAGAAATTCCCTGCAGTTTTATTGACTATTTAGAGCCAACTAGTCAGAGCGGAGCCCTCCATATTAAAGCCTTCTTCTTTATTACATACTAGCCTGATCATTGGAGTCTGTCTCTATCACTTCTTATTCTAAGCATTTGTCTTTTGATTTCTTGTCTTTTCTGTAATCCTTGTCTTGCCATGTTTTGCTTGAGTTTTCTACCTTGTTTAGTATACTAACCTATTTTACCTTTCCTTGCCATTGTATTCTTGCATTCAGTACTTCTTGTTCTGCACCCACTCTGTACTGCTACAATCTGGCTTGTTCTCTGCCTGTTTCATCCTGATCCTGACAAATCTAGTCTTTCCTGCTTCTATGTCTGCTCTTCCTCATACCAAGTAGTCTGGGTTCAGATTACAGCAGAGAAGAAGAGCAAACTGAGCATGCTCACTCTCGGGGCAAGGAGGTTTAAGCTGAAGGCAGGAAGTCTGATACAGAAGCCCATGTGTACAAAATAGAAGGAAAGAAATGCAGTGTTTCTATTGACAGGGGACTCAGAGCAGCATTACCTTGAGGGTTTACTGGTGTATTTAGGTGGACCTTTCTGATAAGGCTTACTTAGTTTTAACCTTTCCTTCCCCTTTAAGGGCTTAATTCTGCATATGTTTTCTGAATTAGTTTCAAAGTTTCTTTAACTTACCTTTCAGTTTTTCTTATTTCATCTTGATGTTGTGTCCTCTAATTCTAGCTATACTCCGCTGCTATAAAATGTCCCCCTGCTGAGTTCTGTTAATTGCCTTGCTATATCTGCATGTTTCTATCCTGTTACCACTCCCTTATCTCCATTCTAAGCTGTACATATTAGTATTTTAATACCTTATGAAATTCAGACTATTAAAAAATGATTACAAAAATAAAGCTTTTCCAGGTAATGTAGTAGTCTAACTAAAAGGTTATTAAAGTAAATCAAGTAACTTTTTTCAACAAGTTAATATTTTAAGGGTCTATATAACCTATTGGTATTTACTTTATTTTTCATAATACTGTTTTTGCCCATTTTGCTAACCCTAACCAAAGTTACCTATAGGTCATGCTGATTTTTTTGCTAAGAGGTTTGTTTTTGTAAGTTATTGTTAATTGAATCTGACTGTTTTGCCAACTTGACTGTCCCATCTCAGTCTATCAGTTAGAGTTTCTAATGCTAATGGACTCCTGCACAAATATGGCAGCCTCCTCATAGGCAATCACAGGGAGTCAGATAGTTAATGTAAAAGCATTGGGCAAATACTTTGTGGCAAAATTATAAGAAGCATGCAAAGTCAGTTTTATGGTAGATGTAAAAAAAGGTAAATTTTTTGGCGTCTATCTCTTAAAAGGGATACTGTCATGGGAAAACATGTTTTTTGCAAAACACATCAGTTAATAGTGCTGCTCCAGCAGAATTCTGCACTGAAATCCATTTCTCAAAAGAGCAAACAGATTTTTTTATATTCAATTTTGAAATTTGACATGGGGCTAGACAAATTGTCAATTTCCCAGCTGCCACAAGTCATGTGACTTGTGCTCTGACAAACTTCAATCACTCTTTACTGCTGTACTGCAAGTTGGAGTGATATCACCCCCTCCCTTCCCCCCCAGCATCCTAACAACAGAATAATGGGAAGGTAACCAGATAGCAGCTCCCTAACACAAGATAACAGCTGCCTGGAAGATCCAAGAGCAGCACTTAATAGTAAAAGCCAAGTCCCACTGAGACTGATTCAGTTACATTAAGCAGGAGAAATAACCAGAAAGTAATTCCATCCTAAAGTGCAGCCACAAGTCACATGACTGGGGCAGCTGGGAAACTGACAAAATGTCTAGCTCCATGTCAGATTTCAAAATTGAATATAACAAAATCTGTTTGCTCTTTTGAGAACTGGATTTCAGTGCAAAATTCTGCTGGAGCAGCACTATTAACTAATGCGTTTTGGAAAAAACATGTTTTCCCATGACAGTATCCCTTTAAGGGCAGCAGTGACAACAAACACATGTTCCCTTGTGTGAAATATCTTTGACTGTTATTTGACATTGCTGCTGCATAACATTTCCATTTTAACATGATAACTTGAAAGAAAAGAAAAAATGTAATTGTGCCAAGACAAAGAATATTTTTGCCACTGGAGAAATATCTGACATAGCGAACAAAACCTGACAATAGTAAGGTGGTAAGTGACTTACTGATCACTTAGATAACATTATTGGTACATTATTGTGTGTGCTAAAGTCTTGTAACAGCTGAAAAAAAGACAACTAGCTTAACCAAGGCTGAAAGGTAATGTTTGAGCACATGAATTAATTTCTAAGTCATGAATTAATGACTAAATGTGTCCAATAGAATGTGTTAGAAAAATCTGTCAAAATATAATTTTCTTAAAGACTTTATCCCTATGAATTAAAGTAAGTAGAATGACAGAAATTGGCATGATGAGATGTGTTTTCAAAAGGTGGACACCTAGTAGGTATGTGTACAGGTATTAGTTATCTAGAAACCCTTTATCCAAAAAGCTTCTAATTACAGGTAAGTCATTTCTCATAGACTCCATTTTAACCAAATAATTCAAATGTTTAAACACAATTTAAACATTTACCCTCGATATTCGACTGTGGAATTAAAATCCTTCGACTTCGAATATCGAACGATCGAAGGAATAATCGAACGATTCGATTGAAGGATTATCCTTCGACCAAAAAAAGTTAGCCAAGCCTATGGGGACCTTCCCCATAGGCTAACATTGACTTCGGTAGCTTTTAGGTGGCAAACTAGGGGGTCGAAGTTTTTTCTTAAAGAGACAGTACTTCGACTATCGAATGGTCAAATAGTCGGACGATTTTTAGTTCGAATCATTCGATGTCGAAGTCGTAGTCGAAGGTCGAAGTAGCCCATTCGATGGTCGAAGTAGCCTAAAAAAACACTTTGAAATTCGACATTTTTCTTCTTCTATTCCTTCACTCGAACTTAATGAATGGGCCCCCAAATCAACTAACTTTACAAAATGAAAAAATTGGATATAGTTTAAATATATTTATAGCAGGTGTGCAAAGGTCACTTGTCTTCCTCACATGTACAGTATTTGTAAAAAGTTTCAGCCCTCATTTTAAGAACAAGGATAGTAGCTTAATGGATCACTAATTTCTCCACAGAGATTTAAGGTAACAAAGTGCAAAACAATAAGAGCTGCTAAAAGTAATACTGAAAGGCAATTGCATATTCAGTACTAAAATCAGACGGAATCAGTGTTCAGAAAAAGCAGTCAATGACAATGTAAGAATACTCAGTGGACATGATTTGCATCATTGTCTTACTGTGCCCATCTCCACATTCTTGTTTTTAGATTAATGAAAATGTAGTTATTCTGAATTCTCACTTAGGACATGAATGGTGTAAACAGCCCATGTAAGATATATATATTTCTAAATATATATATATATTCAACTGTGAATATCATTTTATACAGAAAAGTAACATTTGGTATAAAATGTATTTACTAAGCCTTAGTATTGGTAACATTGCAATGTAAATGTTCTGGGTATATTAATTCTAAGAATGTTCAGAAAGCCATAGAAATGTACAATAAAATAATTAAAAGGTCACTTACTTTATGGTTTTTGGACACATTTGAGAAGTGCAAGGCACTGTAGAATATTTGTCTTGTCTTGGCTCATTTGACCAATATTGTTTCTGTAGACTGGCATGCAGTTAAGAAAACAGCAAAAGAAAGACTTCTTTCAGTAGAATTTACATTTAAAAACAAAGGAATAGTAAAGATGAACTTGATTATTTCAGAAACAGTACAGCATTTTTAATTTTTTTGTATTTAGAAAGTTTCTTATTTCAGTATGCTGAAGCTTATATTAAATTTTCATTTTTGCAATAGTTCCCCTTTAAGGAAGGAAGGCAGCAAATGAAAATGCATGCTGGTAAAATGAGTAGTTCCATACACTGTTTAGAAGAACAGAGTACTTTGATTAAAAAGTTGATTGGAGAGGGCAAAGCATATAAAGAAGTACAGAAAATGAAAGGCTGCTCAGCTAAAATTATCTCAAATGCTTTAAAATGACCACCAAAAAAAAGATGTGGAAGAAAACAGAAAACTACCATTCAAATGGATAGAACAATATCTAAAATGGCAAAGCCAATGATCAGCTCCAGGAAGATCAAAGAAGATCTAAAGTTACCTGTGAGTGCTGTTACAATTAGAAGACGCCAATGTGAAGCCAAACTATTGGTAAGAAGCCTCTGCAAAGTCCCATTGTTGAGAAAGAGACGTGCTGAAGAGGTTACATTTTGCCAAAGAACACTCTGGACTAAAGAAAAATGCTGCAACACTTTGTGGACTGATGAAAGCAAGATTTTTTTGTTGGGTCTAGGGGCCACAGACAGTTTTTCAGACGACCCCCAAACACTGAATTCAAGCCACAGTACAGTGTGAAGACAGTGAAGCATGGTGATACAAACATCATGATATGGGGATGTTTCTCATACTATGGTGTTGGGCCTATCTGTTACATACCGGGAATAGTGGATCAGTTTCAATGCAGGTCATGTTGCCTTATGCTGAAGAGGAGCAACAAGACAATGACCCCAAATGCACCAATTAACAAGCAATATCTTGGTCCAAGACCAACAAGGTTTAAGTCATGGAGTGACCAGCCCAATCCCTGAACCTTAATCCATTTGTGGGGTGACATAAAAAATTCTGTTTCTGAGGAAAAACCAAGAAATGCAGAAGAATTGTGGAATGTAACAGGTGCCAGAAGTTGGTGGACTCCATGTAACACAGATGTGCACAGATCTCAGAAACACTGATTATACAACTAAATATTAGTTCAGCGATTCAAAGGAAAGCAAAATCTTGAAACATTTTTCAGTTTATACAGTGAATCTGAGGTTGTAAAGAGGAATGCAGACATGCTATTTTTTGGAACAGCCTAATAGTCACTTTTCTTCACTTTCTGTAAAGGAATAACAAAAGTTTGATACATTATTCTTCATGTTTTGATTTAGAATGTGCAGTGTTACAATGAATTTGTGTGTGTGGAAATAAAAGCTATTATAAGGATTTTGAGCTTTATTTGCTGCTATTATTCTGAACACTTTACCTATACAACCATACTCCCTCTCACTCTTCCCCAAGTCATAGTTCTCATTCTACACTAAATGCTTTTTACTGAAACTGTTTTTTTCTTATATGTTACCAGAAATAAACTTGACCTAACTCCCATCCACGAATTTGGCATAACTAAACTCGAAAAAAATTGATAATTTTTTTGAGTTAATAAACTTAAATACCTACATTTTTCAGATTTATAGGCTTAAAGGAGAAGGAAAGCTACGGAGGCATTTTATTGCCAATAGATTAGCTGCAATAGTGCAAGCTAGAATGCTATATTTATTCTGTATAATGTTTTACCATACCTGAGTAAAAAGCTCTAGAAACCCTGCTCTGGGCTCAGATTACAGCAGAGAAGGGAGGGGGCGGGGGAAGAGGAGCAAATTGAGCATGCTCTTGCCCAGGGCAATGAGGTTTAAGCTGAAGGCAGGAAGTCTGATACAGAAGCCCATGTGTACACAATAGAAGGAAAGAAATGCAGTGTTTCTTTTGACAGGGGACTCAGAGCAGCATTACTTTGAGGGTATATTTAGATGGACCTTTCTGATAAAGCTTACTTAGTTTTAACCTTTCCTTCTCCTTTAAAATGCTCAAATACCTCAAATTGATCGGGTTTTTGAGGGAAACCCAGAATCCAACACACAAAAACACCTGAAAATCATGAAGGCAAAAAACATCTTCAAATGGTTAAAGGTACCTCTGGCTTTCACTTTTACATGAATTCAATATTAAATATACCCCTAAGGGTTCAGTTCCCCTTCCTTCTACTTAATTCCATGCTTAGGAACTCATGTTTACATCCTGATAGCATTGCTTTTCTTTATCAAGAAGCCAAAATGTCATTTTTGGAACATGTAGACCCCTCCTCTGTTCAATAACTGCTGCTGTTTGTACACTCATCATATATTTAGCCTGAAGCCCTTTAATATGGAACCATATGTTCAGTAAAAGGCTGTTAAAGGATGCCACACCAACAATATTCACCACTAGTATCCACTGACATTGAGGATGACTAGTTGCTAGCTCCATAGTTACTGCAGAACAACAATTTTCCAGAGTCCACAACAAGCAAAGGCTGTCAGAGTATACTGAGAGTTTTTACAGATGGAAGACCACATGGTGTGTGGTACAGTATATTTGCCTAACACCAACAAAGAGCAACTTTCAAATAATATTTATATACCATTGCCAATTACTGAAGCCACAAATGACAACCTGAGAGATATAGATCCTTATTGATTACATTTTTGTTAAGTATATTATTTTACGAGTTTATTGTATTGAATACTTTTGACAATAATTATTTTTGGCCATATGTAGCTACATCAAAAAAAAAGCAAAAAAGTTATTTTTACTAACCTTCTGTTCTACAGGACTCTGAGCTCCAAATAGTCCCATGAATCCTTTTGAACCAGCTTTAGCTTTCACACCCCGATATAGTAAATATTATAAATGTTATCATGCAGGCAGAGCATTTCATTTTTGAATAAACATTTACAATTCTTAAATGGATCCTGTCTTCTAAATAGCACTGTATACATTGCAAATAATATATTCTACCATTTAAAATGTTATTGTTAAAACAATAAATGTATTTTTTAATGGTAATATTGGTGTGTAGGCAGCCATCTCAGGCCATTGGGCATGATCCTGTGCTTTCAGAAAGAGCCTTCACAATGGAACTGCTTTCAGGGAGCTGTTATCTGGTTACCTTCCCATTTTTCTGTTGATAGACTGCTTATTGGGAGGTGAGAGAGATGACTTCAACTTGACGTCACCAGTAAAGAGTGACTGAAGTTTATGAGAGCACAAGTCGCATGACCGAGGCTGCCTGGGAAACAGACATCATGTTTAGCTCCATGTCAAATTTCAAAATAAATTATAAAATAGGTGTTTGATTTTTTTTATTGGATTTAAATGCAGGCTTCTGCTGGAGGAGTGCTATTAACTGCTGCAGCTTGTAAAAAATGTTTTCCATGACAGAAACCCTATAAAGCATTAAATATTCATATAAGCTAATTCTATATATTGTGTCATATGCAGAGCTTCTGGCAGGTAAGGTATACTGACTACATGTTTCTTAATGAGAAGACAATGGCAATTCAAATATCACATGATCTATTGCTTTAGGGAGCATGAAGGGTGCAATTAGGCAGATCAGTCCTCTTTTTGTCATATCACCAGAATCTTAAATAATTATAAATTCTGTATGAAGCTGGAATTGATTCAACTAGTACAGCAACATCTTAAATTGTCTTAAATTATTCAGAGGAAAACAATCTGTAGATCAATTTATGAATCACAAATAACCATAATGATTCAACATTTGCTCATCTCATAATGTAAATACTTCAGCTGATGACGAGTTGTTGAAAATCACCAAGTATTGCACTTATTTTCTAGTAAATTATTAGGGTTTGTTTCATGTAATATACTTAACCATGATTGGCCCTGTTGCGCATTTGGCATTTTTGCTTTCTTTAGGTATTGGATTTACCGACAAATTTCAAGTAGTTTCTTTAATGCATATCACTACATTGGGTGGGCATAAAGATTGTTTTGGTCCTAGGCAGTATTCAAGACATACACCCCTTAGCAGACACCTCACCATAGTACTGGCTATAACATTTTCCTCAACATTTTACTATACGGCTGGGAACAGACAATGTAATAAAAATATAGTGATATGTAATTTCCCAATCATATTCAAGTAATAAACACTAGGATTAGTTTCATCAGGGCTCATTTAACCTGCCTGTAAAGTGTGGGAGAAAGCCAGAGTACGTAAAGGAAATGCATGAATACTGGGATAAACATATACATTTCTTGTAGGTACTGGTAGCACTATTGCGTACCCATCAAACCCATAAACCTGCAATGCATAGATGCCATAATATACTTTTATAATATGACATTGTGCTAAAGTTCAGGTTTTGGCTGGTAGTGGAGAGTATCTAGCTAGAGCAGCTCATTTCCCACCTTTTAACAAGATTATCTTATATTCATACAAACAAAGCCTGGTATAATAATCACTGTAATACCTGCCACTTTGTGTACACATTCATGATTATATAACAGAGATATTGTTCACTGGACAACTGAACATTTCACTGGTGATAGTATATCACACTTTACAAGTACAGACATAATATCAAAGGCTATTGTGATACTAAACTCTATAGTTAGTATAGGTATAGGTATATAGAATTTATGTGAATGTAGAGAGGAGTGTGTGTATGGATGCTGGGTTTTCATTTGGAGAGGTTGAACTTGATGGACTTTGTCTTTTTTCAACCCAATTTAACTATGAAACTATGATATATAACTTTAGGTACGACAAAAGTTTTCAGAAACAAATGTTTCTTTCATGCCAAACTTGCTGTAAGATAGTTCCTAAAATGCTATCCCTATGTTTTTAACAGAATATCATTACAAATAAATATATATACAGGTATGGGACCTGTTATCCAAAAGGCTCTGGACCTGGTGTCTCCTGATTCTGTAATTTGGATTAGTACTTCGATTATCGAATGGTCGAATAGTCGAATGATTTTTACTTCGAATTTAACCAATTCGATGGTCGAAGTACCCAAAAAAAATACTTAGAAATTCTAATATTTTTTCATTCTAATTATTCACTCAAGCTTAGTAAATCTGCCCCTAAGTCTACTAGAAAATCATGTAAACATTATATAAAACCAATAGGCTGGTTTTACTTACAATGGGTTAAAAAACAACACTGCATACAATACACAGTACTGCAAATGGAAATAAAAAAAAGTAATCCAGACAGAATGTAACTCTCATGTGACATCCCCTAACTTGCACATCATTCAGAAGTGCAGGTGGTAAACTGGCTAACATGGCTACCTTGCACCCACCAGTGCTGCATCTTGAGCAAAGTTTTCAAGCTTGGTCAAGGTACAAAGCATAATATGCCACAGACACATGTGTTTACTCTTAGGGGCCCATTCACTAAGTTCGAGTGAAGGAATAGAGGAAAAAAAGTTTGAATTTCGAATGGTCGAATATGGCTGCTTCGACTATCGAATGGGCTACTTCGACCTTCGACTTTGAATCAAATGATTCAAACTAAAAACGATCGACTATTCGATAATCGAAGTACTGTCTCTTTAAAAATTTCTTCGAACGACTTGCGCAAAATCCTTTGACTTCGAAATTCGAAGTCGAAGGATTTTAATTCGGCAGTCGAATATCGAGGGTTAATTAACCCTCGATATTCGACCCTTGATACATCTGCCCCTTAGTGCTCTATCACTTGTGCCAGGAGCATATGTAAACTAGGTCTATGGACTTAATTCATCCTTATACAAAATTAATGTTACCTTCAATATCTTCAATATTTATAAAAACTGAGATTATATAATACAAAAACAAACATAAGGGTTTACCGGTTCTCCTTTGTTTCCTTTATACCCTTGAGAGCCAAAGAGAGATTCACCCTGTTTAAATAATAATATTAATTTTGGCATCTTTACATTTTTGCCTATAACTAGCAAAATATATATTTAATGGAAAGACAAGCAATAGGACATAATCATAATGTGTTATTGGGCTTAAAAATATGATTTAATTAATTAAGCCTTGAAGAACAAGAGAAACCAAATAGAATCTTTTTTTTACCTTCTCTCTTTTGATCACCCTAAAACACAAGTAGAACAGAAAAATAAACCGATAAACAGATAAAATAATATAAGATCTTACATGACATGGACCTGACTGCCAATGCCACATCATTTACATATCCATTATTTCTACAGTTTCAAGGTTACACAATGGGGGTTATTTACTAAAACTTGGAAAATAGGGACAGCTGCCATTGACTTTTATACTCGACTAGAAAAAGGAGTTGCCACAAGGAATCAAACCTGGACCTCTAACATGAGATTCAATATTACAGGCTAATTACCTAACCTCTAGGCTAATTTCTCCTCCATTATGTGTCATATCAGTGAGCATTACCCTTCACAGTACCCCTTTGTTTTAAGACAATATTCTCAACTCCCTTCATTGGAGCAATGCCCCTTCATCAGCACCTTCATAAAGACAAACAAGCTGCAGACAGAATACATTTATCACATCCGTATGATGAAGCTTGTATTAAATTTACATTGTCGCAATAGTTCCACTTTAAAAAAATTCCAATCTTCACTCTTTAAATTGTTTGCTTTAAGCAAGCTTTGTTAGGATCTTTATTTACGTAGATAATAACAGTTGCTATGCTACTCCATGCAGCATGGTTAAGAAACAGAGACAAAACTAAATGTAATTTTGACAAGGTTAAAGGAGCTGTATACCCCAACATTAGTACAAATGTACTTACTTGTTCACCTTTTATTCCTGGTAAACACTTTAAACCATGCAAAGATAAAAACTAATAGATTTGCCACCATGTAAGATGTAAAATATTATAGAAATAATGAATTGCTACAATAAAAATATACATTAAATGCTATATCATCTAAAAAAATGTATCCCTCTCTATCTGCCAATGTCTCCAGTGTAGCATCTATTCATTGGGGTTAAAATCAATCCTTAGTCACACCAAGAAGTGTGGGAAATCCTGCACCGGTATTGGAAGAACATACTTTTTTGTTTTTGCTTATTACGATTAAATTGATGAAAACTATATATTGCATTTGAAAACCTAAAACAATTCTGTAAATTTGTATCTAGAGCTTTGGATAACCCTAGCTAAAACATTTCTACAAAGTAAAAAATGTATTAGAACAGAAGACAACTAAGCACTAGCAGACTGCCATGACAAGTTCAGTATATGCACATGAATACCTGTTTGATGGTGGGTTCCCCAGTCTTACCACCACATGTGGCTCCAATTCCCTATCCCTTCTGTCTATTCTGACACTGTTATGTTCCAAAGCAGTCACATACTGCTCATTGTTAAGCCTTACTTATTTGTTCTTGCATGTGTTTTTGTTGTTGTATTGACCTTTGCTTGGATTAACGATTTGATAATTGCGGTCTGCCTTGACATATGACCAAACTTCAGATCTGATGCTTGGACTTTGTATTTGACGACCACCTGCCCTGGCCCTTGTTTTGATTATTGGATTACACTTTCTAGGGCTATTTTACAAACATAAATGCTATATTGCCAAAACAATACAGCAACAGGTTATACAGTATTTCTCTCCTATGCATGATTACATTGGCATCCAGAGTAGGAAAATATGTTGCAAACAGTTTCTCATAATAATGGGAAGTATTAGCCTGTGGGTAAGGCCAGCACTACTGCATCAGGGCCTGGAAGGGTGTTTTATGGGCATGCTTTTTTGTAGCTATAAGTGAAATAAAATAAAAAGATAAACAAATTACTATTACAAATGTTTCCAAACAGGTTCTAAATATCAGGAAATGAATATATTATATGTCCTTAGGGCCATTGCTGGGGTGTTTGAGACCAAAAGCTCACACTAGAGAGGGTGGTAGTGGACTGATTTTAGTGAATGTATTACACTCAGTATGCAAGGGCAGTGACATGCACATAAAGGTTAGTTGAAAAAAAGATTCTAACATTGGATTTTAGCCAGTTTGCTGTAGTCAGCATGCCTCCATTTCTGTGAGGAACTCCCTGGTTTCAAACCAGGGACCTGTTGTGTTCCAGGCACCCTCTCCTCCTGCTTGAGCCAGAGGAGTCAGTGTGGTGGTGGCCTGGCTCTGATAAGATGGCTGTTGCTTTGCTGCCTCCAGGTCAGCCTTTCTCAGTTCATGCCCCCAATCCATCTGAGGGCAATTACTCACTTGAGGGTTACTTAAGACTAATTCCCCAACACTCTGGGCTGGATTATTAGCCCTACTGTTGAGCCCTGTGGTATCCTGATCGTGTTCTTGATCCTGTTCCTGAAATATCTGGTAAATCTTGTCTTGTTCCTGCGTCCCTCAACTATTTTTGCTGCAATTTGAATCCTGTACCTGGACTTGTTTTTGCTGCCATTTAAGTCCTG
This sequence comes from Xenopus laevis, assembly GCF_017654675.1. NCBI lineage: Eukaryota > Metazoa > Chordata > Amphibia > Anura > Pipidae > Xenopus > Xenopus laevis. Next base: position 65,254,317 of record NC_054376.1, read on the forward strand.
CACCTGGACTTGTTTTTGCTGACGTTTAATTCTTTCTGCAAAGGTCTGTGCATATTTTTGGTTAATTAACACCTTTAAGTTATTCTGCACATAGGATCCTATCTGTGAATCCTTACAATTTCTGTACATTCCCTTTTTTCTGGAAACAACTATTTTAGAAAGTCCAGTCAAATGTCTTATAAGACTGTGTGTGTGTATGAGATTTGCTGTATTCCAGGTACAGGTACCACTGCTTGGTAGGAGTTACACAGTCATAAAATTGTATTAGAACACGCTGTATGATACAAAAACGCACATGTCAAAGGGTTAATTAGATGACAAATATCTACATGAATCGGAGAAAAAAGTTTATTTGAAGCAAGACGTTGTTATGGAAACGGTAAACATTCAGTGAGTAATGTGGAGAGGACAGGCCTATAGTTATATTATGCTCGTGATACATTATCCTAATGTGAGAGGGCATTAATAAAACAATGTGCAAATGAAGTTAAGGTTCACAGTCACTTACTGGACATCAGGAAATGACAACCTACCACGCTGTCCCTCGCCTTTCCCATGATAATCAGAAGAGTTGCATGTGTGAAAGCATCAGGATAAAGCTATCGTTTTTCACAGAACTACGGATATATAGTTAATGTTGTTCAAATTCCCATAGCCAGTATTACAATGTGAATAATCTGTTTTTGTTGTGTAGCAAATTTATATTTAGGAATAGCTGAGTATATACAATAAAACATGTTAAAATGCTAAACATCATACAGTATATTTTTATTGCTAATTTATGAACAAAAGATAACTTACCATAATTCCTGCAGGTCAAGGTGAGCCTGGGATCCCATTTTCTCCCTGACAGAAATAATGACATCTCAGAAACAGTGTAGCCTCAAAATGTTTGTGTTTTTGTAAACATAATTTTTTCAGAAAGCGCAAATAACATATGCAACGCATTGTAAGTGGTTATCTGTCTCAAAAAATTCTTGATTGTAACAGTTTTCCCATATTTTGTACTCCAGGGAAATATCCATCCTTTTCGTAAACAGCTCATCTCCTTTACTCAGTATGGTATGAAGGGGCATACCCCAACAGACACATATCCTACACCAGTGGTGTAACTAGATATTACAGGCCCCACAGCAAATTATTTTTCAGGCCCCCAAAATGCTTAGAAGTTGACCTGTTATGAATTAGGGCCTTGTGGGGCCCCTAAGCCTCCTGGGCCCCCTGCAGCTGCAGGGTCTGCTTCCTCTGTAGTTATGCCCCTGTCCTACACCCTACAATTTACAGTAGTCTACACCTTTTAGCAGTATTCACAGCATACTCACACTGTGTGCGAGCAAAACTTCCTGTAGGCACCAAAATAATTAGTGGTGCTTGCGAAGCAAAGCATCACTACTGTTATCTTGCAAACTTATTTTTATTCTTCTTCCGTATGAAAGTTTGGCGCGTAACTAGTCCCGCACCGTTTGTCCTAGACCCATGAATGAGGTGTCAAATCGTGCGGCTTAATCGGGAATGGGGTGGTATGACTTTTCTAAGGGGTGGGTGGTTAATTGCCCCTTGCGGGGGCAATTAACCACCCCGAAAAGTCCCATAGATTAACATTGAGGCCAACTTTTGACGGATTCTAGCGCAGAGAGGGAATCTTGTAGAAACGTTAAATTTACCACATTTGAAGAGGTTTGCGACCTGTGTCAGATGATACCCCACACGAGGGTATAAGTTTTACCCCCGGGGCAGGAGAGGTCCCCAAATTTGCCCCATTGACTTATAATGGGGAATTTATCGAATAATTAGTTTGTCGCAGACCCATGAATGAGGTGTCAAACCGTTCAGCTTATTCGGGAATGGGGTGTTGTGACTTTTCTGTCCTATTTTGGGGACCCAAAAAAGTGAGCGGAGCCGCAAACAACCAATCAGATTTTCCCTATTGACTTCAATGAGAAAATGTAAACAGCTGTAATTCTCACAGTAATAAAGCCAGAGCTCCCAAACTTGGCACCGTGGGTCACTGGGTGACTGCAGCCAAAATTTACAAAGAGTGGGCGGAGTCTACAACAGCCAATCAAATTTCAGCCATTCAATTAAATAGGAAAATTTTAAACTGCTGCCGCTCTTAGACGGTTAATGGCAGGGTCCTCAAACTTGGCACAGTTGGTCACTGGGGGACTGGGATTAAAATTAAGAAAAGTGGGTGGAGCCAAAACCAACCAATCAGATTTGTTTGATTGGTTTTAATGGGAAAAATTAAGAAGGCTGCCATTCTCTCAGTATTGATGTCAGGGACCTTGAATATCACAAATGTGGTCGCTGGGGGTTTCCACTTCAAGTTTAGAAAAAGTGGGCGGAGCCACCAACAACCAATCAAATTTCATTCATTGATTTTCAATAGAAAAAAATAGAAATGCTGCCATTTTTACACATTAAATGACAGCATTCCCAAACTTTGGTATGTTAGTCACTGAGTGACTGTGGTTCACAATTAGGAAAAAAAGGGGCGGGGCAACAACAGCCAATCAGATTTGGGCCTGAGTTTTGCCACGGCAAGCACCACTCACATTTTCTTCAGGAAATGTACCTCTCTAGTTTTATTGTGTTACACACTACACAGTACATTTCTTAAAACAATAAAAATTACATATGGATTAGAAAATTCTTGCTGTTTTTTAGTTTGGCATTCAGCTGATTCCTAGAATTTACTGCAGGATTTGGATTCAGTCATAAAACTTAAAGGAAACCTATACCCCCAAAATGGATACTTGAGCAACAGATAGTTTATATCATATTAAGTGACACATTAATGAATCTTACCAAACTGGTATATATATATTTAAGTAAAAATTGTCCTTTACATCTCTTGCCATGAACCACCAATGTCTGTTAATTTGCTCGTCTGACCTAAAAAGTATAGTTTGTTTGTTATGTTTGTGTGCACAGTGAATCCTATGATCACAGGGGACGGCCCTTATTTTAGAAAATGGCATTTTTCTATTTATGATTACCCAATGGCAGATACTACTAAACAAGTACATTATCATAAAAATGGTTTATTTACATGAAGCAGGGTTTTACATGAGCTTTTTTATGCAATATATTTTTATAAAGACCTACATTGTTTGGGGGTATAGTTTTCCTTTTAAGGATATGATATAAACTATCTGTTGCTTAAATATTCATTTTGGGGTTAAAGTTTTCCTTTAACTGCGGTTTTGCAGTGAAATCTAAATTACGTTTTGTTACATTTTACACTGTTTTTTGTGGTCCTACTAATTTATAATACATTTCAAAAGGTTCTTCTCCCTGATTTTACATCAAGTTTTTTACTGATGTCGGTTTGCCTGTGAATGTTATTATTAGTGAAATTAAGAGGTTTAAAATACTAACCAGATGCATACTTTGCCATGGTTCTGTAAATAGTGAAGTTCGATAAGTCTGCACCTGACCTGATACAGTCATACGCAAATCACTTTAGGTTTTCCTTTTGGTTGCACATCTGACTGTCAGAGAGATCTTGCACTTGCCCCACTCCCCATTGTGTAATATTAATGCTGCAATGCGTAACCCTTGTCATTAAAAGGGTAGTTCACCTTTAAATTTACTTTGAGTATGACATAGACACTGATATTCTGAGACAATTAGCAATTCATTTTACTTTTTGTGGTTTTTCAGTTTTTACATCTTCCTGGATTTTATAATATATTTTACCTGGTCCCATGAAACATAAAATTGGGGTTCTATTAAAATATGTGGTTCTATTGATATATGTGGTTACTATATTTATGCACAGCAATTTTTTTTACCATGCCTTATCAAATCAAATTAAGTTTTTCTTTCTACAATCATGTTTCTTTTTCTGTGACTTGTGATCTGTGATTCTTCTTAAATATATAACAGATTTATAAATTAGCACAGGGGAGGGTTTAAGAATCTTTGCCAGTCTGGGAAAATGACCGAAGAAGCAGAGTAATCCCCTGAATGCACTCAAATTTTCTGCAGTTGATTGTTTTGGTTTGCTGTCATTTTTTTTCCATGAAAAATTGAAAGGTTTTAGGTGGCAAGCTTTTTATTTCATAAAACAATTCAAAACAAAAAATTGGCAGAAGTAACACCAATCAATTGCAGAAAACATGCACTTACTCTCAGTGTCTGTAAAGTATTACTTATCCCAGGACTTGATAAATTGCCCTAGGTTAGTGCCCAGCTAAACAGAAGCTGAACCCTTAAAATTGTGAGACTTTAAAGCTATGGCCAACTGTTTTTACAGTTGATCCATTTTTATTCAGATTATGGTTCAGAATTTGGTAAGGATTCAGTATTCAGCTAACAAATATGCAAATATCACATGATTGGGGCATCCTTCCAATATTTTGCATTTGCAATCCGTTTTAAAAACACTGAAGGAGGATTCTCTCCTGAGAGATTCAGGAATGGCATTCCAAATATAAGGAGAGAAGGGTTTGATGCGGGAAACAGCAGTAGTAGTGGGGGGTACAACCAAGCGGTTGCTCTGAGAGGAATGAAGGGCTTTGAAGTTTATGAGGAGGAGTTTATAAGTTATTCTTGGTTTTATAGGAAGCCATGATAAGGACTTCAGCAGTGGAGGGGCCTGTACCCTTTTGGATGAGAGGAGGATAATTCTGGCAGCAGTGTTTAATACAAACTGTAGGGGGGATAGATGGGAGTTATGGAGGCCGTTAGTAGAAGGTTACAGTAATCTAGACTGGATAGGATTAGAGCATGCATGAGCGTCTTGGCCTTAGCTGGTGAAAGGAAGGCATGTTTTGACATCTGTGGTGGGCAAATTATTTGAAGGCTTGTTAATGGATTACATTCAAAATTTTGTCCTAGTGAATGGCATTATGAGCAGCAATCAGCATGGCTTTATGAAGGAATGGTCATGTCAGACAAATTTGATTGCTTTTTATGATGAGGTAAGTAAGATGATGGACAGTGGGGGGGGGGGCAGTAGATGTGATCTATTTGGATTTTGTCAAAGCGTTTGATACCGCGCCCCACAAACAACTGCTTTATAAACTAAGGTCTGTTGAGTTTAATGAAGTCGTTTGCTCGTGGATAGGAAACTGGCTACAGGATCGGGTACAGATGGTGGTTGTTAATGGTACATTCTCTGCTTGGAGTAAGGTTCTTAGTGGGGTCCCTCTGGGCCCGGTATTGGGTCCACTTTTATTTAACTTGTTCATTAATGACTTAGGGGAGGGTATTGTAAGTAATGTATCAGTATTTGCAGATGACACAAAACTATCCAGCCCAATTAATTCCATCCAGGTTGTGTCATCCTTGCAACAGGATCTTGACAAACTGGCAATCTGGGCAGCTAAGTGGAAAATGAGATTCAATGTTGATAAATGTACAGTCATACACCTGGGATATAAAAATAACCAAGCCATTTATACCATTAATGGGACTGCACTAGGCAAATCAATTATGGAAAAGGACATTGGAGTCCTTGTAGATCAGGGATCCTCAACCTTTTTTTACTCGGGAGCCACATTTAAATGTAAAAAGAGTTGGAGAGCAACACAAGCATGAAAAAGTCCATGGGGATGTCAAATAAGGGCTGTGATTGGTATTTGCACTGGTAGCCTAGAGGAGGTTCTGTTTTGCAGCAAACCAGTTTTTTTTAAATTAAAACTTGCCTCCAAGCCGCCAGGATTTTAAATATAAGCCCCTGCTTTGAGGCCACTGGGAGCAACATCCAAGGGGTTGGTGAGCAACATGTTGCTCGCGAGCTACTGGTTGGGGACCACTGTTGTAGATGATAAACTTGCTGTAGCAAGCAATGCCAATCAGCAGCATCAACGGCAAATAAGGTCTTGAGCTGTATTAAAAGGGGCATAGAGACACGGGAGGAGGGGGTCATTCTTCCACTTTATAGAGCACTGGTAAGGCCCCATCTAGAATATGCCATACCGTTTTGGTCTCCAGTGCTCAAACAGGACATTATTGAATTAGAGAGGGTACAGAGAAGGTCAACTAAGCTGGTAAAAGGTATTGAAAATCTTAGCTATGATGAAAGACTGGCCAAATTGGGGATGTTCACGCTGGAGAAGAGGTGTTTAAGGGGTGATGTGATAACTATGTATAAATATATAAGGGTATTATTATAATCATTTCTCTAATGCTTTATTTACAAGTAGGTCTTTCCAGTTGACACGAGATCACCCATTCCGATTAGAAGAAAATAAGTTCCGCTTAAATATTCGTAGGGTTTTTTTACAGTGAGAGCTGTGAAGATGTGGAGTTCTCTCCCTGAATCAGTTGTACTGGCTGATACATTAGATAGCTTTAAGAAGGGGTTGGATGGCTTTTTAGCAAGTGAGGTAATAGAGGGTTATGAAAGATAGCTCATAGTCCAAGTTGATCCAGGGACTAGTCCGATTGGGATTTTGGAGTTTGGAAGGAATTTTTTCCCCATCTGAGGCAAATTGGAGAGGCTTCAGATGGGGTTTTTTGCCTTTCTCTGGATCAACTAGCAGTTAGGCAGGTTAAAATAGAGTTTAAAGGTTGAACTTGATGGACGTGTGTCTTTTTCCAACCTAACTTACTAAATCTATATAAAGAGAATCAATGTCCTTTCCCCAGGATTAACTCATTCAGTTCATGTGTACTTTTACTACTGGAGTAGTGCATCTCCCAGAATTACCAACTATTTAAATCATCTCCATTTTACTATATATGCATATTTAAATTGGAGACAACATTGGACTTTTTTGTCTTATTTGTCCTTTTATAAAAAAAATAAAAATAAATTACATATTGCATAATTTAATATAATGCATAATATTATAAGTGCATAATATTACATCTACTGAACTATCAAATTAATCCCCACCCGTGCTGTATATACTTTATAGATTTCTTTCACCTGGAAGCACATGAAGAATGCGCTGTTTCCTTGCATATAGGCTCACACACTCACAGATTTTACTGTTTTATCTACATGGAGAAACTGAAGTTTGCTTTCCTACATTTACTTCTGATCAAATGAATCTTTCCTATTCTTAAAAATGTTGCACACAAACTAAGCTTTTTGCTATATACATATAATGACTATATGCTACCATCTAGTGGTTTCAGTAAAATATTACTGTAAAAACACATTTGTCAAAGGGAGATTTAATTAAACACAAATCTAGTTACTGAGTGGTTAAAGAAATAAACAATACATTCTCCCACTATATTTTGCTGCTGTGGACCAGACATGATCCTTGTGACAGTTATGCATTGAACTTGCTTCATAGAGGTCCTCCAAGTAAGTTCTTCCCTGTTTGATTGATGTTCCTCCATATCCCCATGGAATACAGACTGCAAAGCACCATGTATTTATGATCACTACAGACACTGTTCTGTGAACTGTCAAATGTGAAGGACAACAACGACCACTTGAACTACTGGTTCCCATACATTGGTCTCCCTCGCCAACCAGCCAAAGACTGCCCCCTTTTTCCCTACTGGGCTTACAAATGAAGAGTAGCACAGTGGGGCTGGCCAGGACCAGGTCAACTTCCAGTATGAATGCTCCTGCTTATCAATTAGAGAGGGGAACATGTCTGGGAAGGGGCTGTTTCAAAAGAGGTGGAAGGGTTCATTGCCTTTTTAATTTAATACGACAAGCTTGCATTTGTATGTTATTACACAGGCACACATTACACTGTCTGTTTGGGAAGAAAGCAAATAAGATTTAATATTTATTAAGTGTAAAAACCACGAAAATCTATTTTAGGGGCATATTTATCAAGGGTCGAATTTTGAATTGAAAAAAACTTTGAAATTTGAATTCAAAAAGACCAACTGAAATTAAGTCGAAGTTTTTTTTGGTTGAATTGGTTCGTTTTCGATCGAATAGGTCCGTATTTGCCCAAATTCGCATCATACAAACCGAATAATATCGCATTCGATCAAATTCGATTTGAAGTTTTTCAAAGTTCACCAATTGACTCCAAATATATTGTAGGAGGTCCCCCATAGGCTAAAACAGTAATTTGGCAGGTTTTTGATGGCGAATGGTCGAAATCTAATTTTTAAAGAGACAGTACATGATAAATTTCGATATTCGATTTTTTTATTTTTTTTAAAATTCGAATCGAATTTGGACTATTCCCTAGTTGAAGTACACAAAAAATAGCTCAAAATTCTAATTTTTTTTCATTCGAAGGTTCACCTCGACCTTTGATAAATCTGCCCTTAATCAATTAGACTTTTAGAGGTTTTCAGAGTTGTTTTTTCCACTCGGGATTGTCTGAAAAACTCACATTTTTAGAGGTTTTTCAGGTATTCTTATTTTTTAGCGCATCATTCAGAGATTTTTTTGTTCCTACTTTTTATATTCGTATCTTTTAAAAAAATCCATGACATTAGTGGTTTTAGAATTTGTGAGTTTAGTGTGGTTTCAAAAATCTCTAAAACCAATCAAAACCACTAAAATCCGAAGTTTAAAAAATAAGCCTCCAAGAGGGAAATGTAATAAAATTTGCAAAGAGGCCCAACTAGCATCACTATATGCCTCAAGTTTTAAGTTCTCCTTACATTTTCTGTAGCTAAACTCAAAATTTGTATGTTTGAGATTCATCAGCTTTGGTTTTTATTGCATGACCCATCTACCCCCCCCCACTGCATTTTTACCTTCTGGTAGAGTGATCAGTGTGAGCATATCATTCTCTTTTAGTGAATCTATTTCATCTTTCATTGCATTAAGCCATATCTGTGACTGGGGTGAATCTATGGCTTCTCTAAAAGGTTGTGGTTTATTATGTGCTCTGTAATAGTAGTCAATGTTTGTTAGTATCTGTTTGTTAGTATCTGATATTACAATCTGAATTTGATACCTTTTGGGGTATCTTGTACAATGGCTGTACTGTACATATTTGACCATTATCATTTCTTCTCCTGAATTTGGGTTTTATATAGGGCATACACACCTTTTTCTCTAAGCCAGACTCTTTGTAATGAACTTTACTAGCCTGTGTTTAAATAGCTTTCCAGTGCTTGGGTAATACACCAGGTATAAGGGACTATTTTTGTCATATCCAACAAAAATAGTCTAGTTTCTTCTGTCAGGCTAGCATGCATATAAAGGGGAAATAAAGTGCATTTAGTAACGTTGTCTTTATTCTGTTCCCCTTGCTGTCAGTCAGGCAAACTTCTGCGTCACCTCTATGTGAACTATACCAGAAGTCTTTTTACTGTCCGCCAACTCAAATCTTTTAATTTGTTAATGTTTGTAATTATATGTGATGTTGTTCCTTTATCCACCATTAGTCCCTTTGGTGTTAAACAGTTTGACTGCCTCTCACTTATTTTGAAGGCAAATGTTTGCTCTCTGTCATCAGCTGCTTGCTTTACGTTGTCCCACCTCTTGCGTCTGCAAAATCCCTCTTTATGTGTCTGGCTGTTGCAATAGTTACACCACTGTGACCTTCTTATATTTAGTTTGCTTGGGCATGTGTTAGTTTTGTGGTCCTTAATGTTGCTTCTCTCCCTTACTGTTGTAACAGGGGTGCTGACCTGCATCACATTATCAGGGTTTGGGCTGACACATATTTCTCAGTGTCTTCAAAACTTCTTAACTCAATAAAAGTCACTTTTCCATCACCTTGTGTGAAATGGATAGCAAATGGTTTAAATGATTCATGTAGGCCCTTAGGAATCATTGCAATCAATAGTCCATCACTAAGGGGCACATTTACTTAGCTCGAGTGAAGGAATAGTAGAAAAAATACTTTGAATTTCGACATTTTTTTGGGCTACTTCAACCATTGAAATGGCTACATCGACCTTTGACTACGACTTCGATTCGAACGATTTGAACTAAAAATCGCTCGACTATTTCGACCATTCAATAGTCGAAGTACTGTCTCTTTAAAAAAAACTTCGACCCCCTACTTCGCCAAGTAAAACCAACCGAACCTCAATGTTAGCCTATGGGGAAGGTCCCCATAGGCTTTCTAAGCTTTTTTTGATCGAAGGAATTTCGTTCGATCGATGGATTAAAATCCTTCGATTCAAAGGAATTGCGGTAAATCCTTCGACTTTGATATTCGAAGTAGAAGGATTTAACTTCGACAGTCGAATATCGAGGGTTAATTAACCCTCGATATTCGACCCTAAGTAAATGTGCCCCCAAGTATCTCTCCAGCATTTCTTAGTGCTGAAATGGCTGTTTCTGTATGTGTTATATAATCTGTGACACTTTCATTTGCAGCTTTCTGAAGAGATGTTAATTCTGTATATAAAACAGTAATCTGTCGCTTACCTTTGCCAGCATAGTGGTTTCTCAGGATTTGAAAAAAAAAAAATGTAACAGTTTTACAGTAGCTAACATACAATATACTGTTAGCATGCACTGGTAAAAGCTGTGTTTGTTTAAGAAATACTACTATAGTTCATATACAGTAAATGATCTGCTGTATATCCATGGGGCAGCAATTCAAGCTGGAAAAAAGGCCAAGGGTTACAAAGCACATAACCCTGTCCAATACAATGGTGTTTTATCTGTTATCTGCTATGTGCCTTTTCTCCTTTTTTCCAGCTTGAATGACTGCCCCCCATGGCTACACAGCAGCTTGTTTAAATAAACTATAGTAGTCTTTCTGAAGCAAACACACCAGTTTAACCATTGCAGAGCAACAGAACATTATACTTTAATTACTTTGATATACTTTCAGTTTCTAGTGTTACTGTTCCTTTAAAAACAAAGGAGTTATAGAATTTACGTAAAGACTCCAGGACCACCATCACAAATGCCCCCCCCCCAATGAACACAAACATATAGTACATACTATATATAGCATATAGTATATCAAATAGCAGGCAGGTAGGTTTTACTTAGACAAAAAGTTGAACATGATGGATATGTTTTTATTTTAACCACAGCTACTATGATACAAACTTACATCATCATCAGATCATTTTACTGAAAAGCAGGGGCGTACCTATGGGGGAAACAAACCCTACAGGGGTTTGTGCTGGGGTTCAAGAACTTTAGTGGGCCCAGTGGGACTGTGACTGAATATTTATGGAAAATATCTTGTTGCTAAAGTTTTCCCAAAGTTTAGGGGCCAAAAGATCTTGTTGTGGGGCCCAATAACTAGTCCACAGCTGAAAAGTTAATGTACTGTACTTCTCACCCTAACCAGGTTTGATTTTCCATTTAATTATTCTCCAAGTCCTACCCCCACAGAAGCCATGTTCCAATATCTTGCACTTTTGAGATCTAACAAGATCAAAACAGGCTGTCTGCAAGTTTGTATATATGGCTCTGAACCATTATGGATAGTTGGCCAAAGGGACATAAAGGAGTGATTTGCATGTCTCCGCCCATGATGCCTTATGGGAGAATTAAAACTCCCATTTTTGGTATCTAGGCAGTGCTGTGTGTATGGCATGAGACCTTATGATTATGATGCTATAGAATCAGTCCCTTACCATATGTGCTTGCACCCGACTGATGCAAGGCACACCCAGTGGATTAAAAGAGTGTTTCACCTTAAAGTTAACTTTTAGTATATTATAGAGTGGCTCATTCTAAGCAACTTTTCAACTGGTTTATTTATTAGTCTTTTTCTGACTCTTTTCAGCTTTCAAATGGGGTTCACTGACCCAATATAAAAAAACGAATGCTCTGTAAGGCTATGAATATATTGTTTTTATTACATCTTTCTAATCAGACCCTCTTCTATTCATATTCCAGCCTCTTATTCAAATCAATGCATGGTTGCTTGGATAATTTGGACCCTAAAAACATGATTGCTGAAATTCCAAATCAGCTTCTGAATAAAAAGCAAAATAAACTTTAAAAACTACAAATAATAAAAAATGAAAACCAATTGCAAATTGTCTCAAAATATCACTGTCTACATCATACTAAAAGTTGACTAAAAGGTGAACAACTCCTTTAAGTCACCAAAACACAAGAGTATACATTTTGGCTCCAAAATCCTCTCTGTGTCTGCACCCATGATTCCAGCACAGGGGCTAATTCTTGACCCGGTGTGACATTAACCTATGGGGTGGATTAGGTTGCTTAGGCACCACAATATTTAGCTACTTGAAAAACACTGTACAAAGTGCCCAAAACTTTTTAGGTTTTAAATACAGAAAACAGAAATTGGTATTCACTAAGCTTGTCTAAAGATAAAGCAATACATTCATCCATAAAGCTGAACATATATAACAGTGCTTATAAGTCTTTAGCACAGTGACATCTACAGGCCATTTGTATAAACACCACACACATAATCAGGTGGAAGACATCCTGTGTCCTGATGGAAAAGGGGGGAGAATTGGTTTAGTGTTGGAGCCTGTAGGACTTGTGTGAGCAGAGGGCCTGGTAGATGATTTGGCTATTTGAGTTTCAGAGGGATCAGAAGAAGGCAGCCGCGGTGTGTCTGGGGTGTTTCCATTCTCATTGGGATCTGTATTATGGAGATGGTTGGACAAATAGAGTTTAACAAGAATCCAGTGGAGGAATAATGTGATTTTGAGTGTTTTTGTTGTACATATTGCTTTCAATAATGGCAGAATATTGGTACAATGCCAATAATGCGGCAATTTACCCTGAATTAACATTTATTATGCAGCTTTTCTATTTGATTTTTCTATTTTCTGTAGCTATCTTGGTTGTTAGGGTCCCACTCATCCTAGAAACTGGACAGCACTTTAATTGTCCAACTAGAGGAATAACAATAGGTCTGAACTGAAATAACTAACTAAAAAAAAAAAATACAGCCTTCCTTCCTCTTATGTTTGAGCTCAGGGGCATTTCAACTCGGCCTATGGTTACAAAATGGTTAAAGTGAATGGCTTTTTATGTACACAAATAAATGTTTGTGTTAGTAGTGTACATACAATTATTCACATAGTTGCACTTAACTAGAAATTTAAGTGAAAATTCTGCTTGAAGGGAAAGTTAAAAACATAAAACTTATAACAGTCATGTTTAATAGGTTACAAATTATTACTGTTCCACTTCAAACCTGCAAGTTAAAATGATTTCCCCCGCACTCCATAAACATACAAGCAACTTCATTGGCTCCTGATGAAATTAGTATGTGTGAGCTTGCAAGGGGAAGATCAATGCAATGATGAACAGTTTTTGTAAAGGCTTCATTTAGTTGGCACTATGTAATATTGATAAAATTTGACCCTCCACAAGTCCAAACTATACAATGCAAAGATAAAAACTGATAGATCTGTAAATCCATACATATCCCACCTCTCTTTCTCTCATTACAATATTACTCTCCTGCACATCTAAACATACACCTACAGTATATATGTGCTGCACCCTGAACACTTACATTTACACTTACTGTAAATATACCATACATCACTGTATTCTGGATGCATAGTTGGCCAAAGGGACATAAAGGAGTGATTTGCATGTCTCTGCCCATGATGCTTAATGGGAGAATCAAAACTCTCATTTTGGTATCTAGGCAGTACTGTGTGTATGGCATGAGACAAGTAAATACCTTCTGATTTCAGAAGGCTTCACTTTGCATATACATCACTGGAAATTCTTTTAAGGGGCAGCATAGCCCTTGTTTAGCATGAGCTCAATGAATAGGGCTTGAGCTCAATATACTTTTTGCTTATTGTTTTAATCATAAAAAGCTATGTTTTTTTAATGTTTCTTAGGCTAAATAGGGAAAACTGATGTTACTCAGTGTTTGCTCTTTGTGACATACCAGTATATAACCTTTTCAGTTCTCCCTTGCTCTAGAACCTCCCTTCCTAGTGCCATCAAACCTCACTTTTCACCTCTTCACCAAAGCTTAATGCCTAATATCTCAAGTAATGAATCTGTTTTCCTAACCAAAACTCTACATTCAAACACACTATCAATATCTATATACACCTGGTCATCTCTCACCTTGTCTCACGTTAACCTTTTTAAGATTATGATAATGATTAACTGTGAGATGTAATATAGGGGTATAGCTAATTTAATTTAATCTTTTATGTGTACAATATACATAGTAAATAGCTAATGGGATCTATGCTAATGATATTTACTGGGCATTGACGTGAGTTATACGTCATTAAGGGTGTTGCTGTCTTTTCCCGCCATTTCATGTATTTAAAGCACGTATTTTGCCATTTTCTGTACCTTGAGAAAGGCCTTGGAGGAGGCCGAAACGTTGGTCATATAATTTTAAATAAAACAATTTTTTATTTTTTAAGTCCTGTGAGTGCGGCTCATCTTCTGTTCTCTATGTGAAGTTTCTGATTCTGCACCCAGGCATATTTAACTCTGTTGTCGAGAGTGCCGGTATCTTTATGAATTGGATTTATATATATATATATATATATATATATATATATATATATATATATATATATATATATATATATATGGATTATAGCTGCTTTTTGCACATAAAGTAGGGGTTCTTTATATAAAATATTATTCTAACAGCTGTTAGCCTGAACTTTAAATCAGTGTAAACACCAGTTTTTGTAAATATAAATACACATGTCAATTGTGTCCACTGACAGCTGCTACACACATAATATCCTTTGGGTCAGGGTACACGTCTTTCCTAAATCATTCATCAGGTGTATTATTCAACAGTAATACTGCTAACCATCTATTCACAGAGTTTGAATTTTAGAAAAGAAAACTAAAATACATCATTTGATTCTGATCAGATTGACTGTAACCCTATTGCAGTGAGAAATATATAGACACGACAAATCACAATTTGCAACACCTCAAAAACCTCATTCAACAAAAGACAAATATTCTCATAGTTCTATTGTAAATGAATTGGCAGATATATTGTTGGATCCTTGCTTAATGCCTGATAGATCTAGTGGTTCAACGTCAACTAATAATTACTTACATAAACAAACCTCTCAGCAAATCAACATGAACTATAGGTAACTTTTAGGGGCAGATTTACATATGGTCGAATATCGAGGGTTAATTAACAGTCGATATTCGACTGCCGAATGTCGAAGTCGAAGGATTTACCGCAATTAGTTAGATTGAATGATCGAACGAAAAATCGTTCGATCGAACGATTAAATCCTTCAAAATGAACAATTCAAAGGATTGTAATCGATCGAACGATTTTCCTACGACCAAAAAAATCTTAGAAAGCCTATGGGGACCTTCCCCATAGGCTAACATTGAGGTTCGGTAGGTTTTAGGTGGCTTAGTAGGGGGTCGAAGTTTTTTTTAAAGAGACTGTACTTTACTCGAATTGTCGAATATTCAAACGATTTTTAGTTTGAATCGTTCGATTCAAAGTCGTAGTTGAAGGTCGAAATAGCCAATTCGATGATCGAAGTAGCCAAAAAAACATTCAAAATTCGAAGTTTTTTTCTATTCCTTCACTCGAGCAAAGTAAATGTGCCCCTTAATGTACGTTCATATTTTAAAAAGTCGTTTTTTAGTGTCACTATAACTTTAAATACCCAGTCCTCCATTTTCATAGTGCCCAAGCTGGCTTCAGTTTACTGATCCTGCCGAAGCGTTGATACTCCGTTTAAATTCCTGTTTTTTGACTTCGATTCCTGCCGCCTGCCGTGATCCCTTTGCCTGACCTTTGACTACGTTATTGCTTTATCCTTGCTGGTACGTTTCCTCTGTGGTTCCGCAGCAGAAAGCCCGGGGCCCCAAAAGGGCGTCGGTGAACCCTGGAAACCTTAGTGCGTCTGAGTGTACCCACCATCTTTTAAAAGGTTCCTAATTGACGGAACATTACAGGTTGGCTGGGAGAAAGATCTCCTTGAAGAAAAGGCTCCGCTGGAGGAGAGTAATGAGAGTCCGGAGCTCGGCCAAGAATCTCTGGGGCTGTGAATCCAATGTTTACAACTTATTTAGTTGCCTTTATGTAGATCAACATAATTATGAGTGTACTATACAGATCACTAGCTTCAACCACATAGTATTGCTTCATTCCTACTAAAAACAAAAATTTTAGTAATAAGCTGGCCTGAAGTTTTTGAGCCAAAACCAAAGGCCCTACTTTAAAACCTGCCCAACCCATCCTGAAGTCCTCTTCTACTTTAAAAAAATGAATAGTTGAGGTGAAGCATTGCTATTCTGAAACATGCTTCTAAAAGTCTCTTTAAATTCATCTAATACTTCCTCAATATTGCAAAACATTAGACAGGAAGAATCAGAGCCTGGTGGGACTTGTAGGACATGGTAATACATATTTAAGTGTATGTTTTATTCACCTTTAGCCCTATAAAATGCTATGCAGTTTGCGTGATAATCACTCAATTCATTTCGGAAATGTGTAATTGTCATATTTTGAAAGCTCTGATAGATGCCAGTGTGTTAAATATAAAAACAGTGCTTTCTTGGTAAGCTTGCTGTGGAATAGTAAAGTCTGGAAACTCTGTACTGGCATAGGACAACTCTATGAAAAAAAAAAAAAAATCTGCTTGAATAATATATGGAGTTATTGTAACTAATAAGCCACATACATCATTAGTTTTGTAGTTATGGTCTGTCATTGTGCTTTTATAATATTGCCATGATCTGTCCTAGCTTTTAGCCAATTAGTAGACATTTTATCCTGCCTTTCTATAATACCAGTGTTCATGACTCCAGTCACTTAGATACTTTCTGCCAGAATCATTTAACTAAAATTTTGTGGTGAACTGTACACAAGTTAACATATGGGGAACTTGGAAATGTGTGGCAGGAATGATCAGATGTATCAGAATCACTGATTTTACCTATAAATATCATATTGTATTTCTTTATGTCATAAAATCAGCTTGTGTTGCAGCATAGTCATTATATAAATGTATTCCAGGTAAGTACAAATGTTTGTGTATTGAACATGTGTAACATGTAACTGGTTCCTTTCTGTGACTAGCTTGGCAACAGTTATAGGCATTTTTGTAGGCCTGCTGCCCTGAACACTGTCTTCACAGCTTCACCTTCACATATGATCCTACAAATCCATCGAATTGCTATTTTTTCAATAAATGAGTTGCATTTTCACGCAACTGATGCAACTAACAACTAGGCTATCCAACTGGGGGCATGGATAAAAAGTGTACGTATTTACTATAGCCCCGTGCAGAAAAGTAACAATCGAGAGAACGCAATTTATTAATTTATTTGTTATGAATTTATGAGTTATTAATTTATGTCTAGAACTTCTTCAGTGTCAAATGTAAGTTCTAATATAAGATCTAAAAATTTCAATCGGATTAGTGATGAAAATCACAAAACCTGTGTCTATTTCAGTTATCTGTATTGATAACAGCATCAAAAAAACCTGGGGATTCCTAGTTTATCTTAAGGGACATATTCACCCTGGACACTGCAACATCAATCTCTGGTCTTGTGAATAAGCCTTTTCTTCTCAGCCAACCTTCATATTTTTCTTTATTCATGGGCACAAGCAAGATGTTTCAATGTAACAGTTTTTTAAGCTTCTCACTCCCTGTGAATATGGACATAGAATGCCATTAGAGTTAGATTTGTGATGGCAATCTATTTTATTGGTATAGGTCAGGAATGTGGCTGCTGGCAAGCACAGTACTATTACACATTTTGAAGTGAACCTCTTCTCCAAGTCCTGTCACCCGAGGGGATACAGAAAATGGTTTAACAAAATGTATGTACTTCTACTCTCCAGCAAGGAATTGAATTATTTGGTATGTCCTGCCAGAAATTACTTCTAACCTACAGGTCTTAGTTTTAAAAGAGCACAATCAATTTATATAACAGGATATAGACTGCTAAATACATTTACTATTAAACTAATTGTCCTTCATATTCAGGCAAACGTAGCAAGGCACAAAGGCCAACTTAGTGTGAACTACTTCCATGTCACTGCACTTTGCCTTATTGCTACTAGATACATGACTGTGTTTTGCAGGATACATAAATGGAAGACTTCATACGCTTCAGCTTTGTAGGCCAATAGCATGTCAAAGATATATTAATCTAGAAAAGAACCAATTAACTGTTATAACATGAGAAATCAAGTTATTTATGGCTAAAATAATATCCATCCTGAAAATACCTCTATCTCCATGTGGGTGCAGCAAGCAAGACTTTCTCTGGCAACTAATTCCACTGCTTCTCGGCTTAATCCATAGTAATGGCCACTGGACTTCATAGTTAGAAGAAACTGGCCCTATGAAACAAATATTCAGACAGTACAACAGGCTAATTACATGTGCAAGTATACAGGAGTTCAATTCATGTAGCATTTCTATGTCCAGCCATGGCAAAGAAGCAAAAGCTACAGACCTAATCAGTGAGTGCAGAAGCATTTTAGGATGAACGAGTCTCCCAAAATATATGCACACAGCAATATAAATCATGTATGTAATCCCTGTGCATCACTTGAATCAATTGTAATAAGTACTATCATTAACTACTGGGGCTAGTACATTATATTATTCCAGCTACTACACTGCTCTACAGCAGGGCTCATTGATCACTGAACTAATAATGTATGGATTGTAACATTGTTTAGTAAGAATAAGGTAAGAGAAACAGTTTATTATTGTACAAAAAAAAAATCACTGTGAAAGTGCCTACAAAACAGGTAATTTATTCAAAGCCTCTTGTGTAGCAAAGTGATAATCAAATCTCTTTTCTTCTCCAAAGTATGGATTCCTGGTAGTGTGGCATGGTCTAAAACAAATACTTGAACGAAAAGCATGAAACAGGAGAGTGATTTAAATAAGCTGTTTGTTTAAAGTGTCTTGAGATCTACTGATCACCAGCTAAAGGTCTACTGGTAGATCCCGATCTACCTTTTGGGCACCCTGATTTAAGCCTATAAATGTATAAATTCAATTATGCAAACATTGTTGAAAGGACAACTGTTTATACAGATTAATATTAAGAAAAAGAGAAATGTCCATATGAGAAGAAGAGGTATCTATACTCCTCATCAGTATTTCCCTTTGCTGTTATCCATCTGTGCACAAAGGCTTATGAGCAGATCATCATCTGCTGCACTTCATAGTACATGGCAAGTCTTGCTGAAATCCCTGTGCTGGAATTCATAAATGGCCTATACTGGCTCTATTAAGATCCTGTTACTGTGGGACACACAAAGAGTGCAAAGGGACTTCATGCTCAGTGAAGATGTCAGATGCAAAAATGGGATGTACAGATTAGAAAAAGATAGTGGATTTCTGAAGTAGTCATTTCTTGCTGGCTTGTCAGACACAAAAAATGAGTGAATTATACACTCAGGGACATGTTCTTTACTTACTTTATCTAGCTTTAGCATGTGATACCACTGGGATATACTGAATATTCCTCTCTAAGAAACCAATGTAATTGCTTAGCAACATCTAGTGAAGCATTACTTGAGTTGCTTTGGGGAATATGCTAATAATCGAATGAATGCAGGCACTGTAAAAAATACCTTTTCTTCTATTTTGATCTTCTGTAAATCAAGCTTAGTTATCTTCTGCAGCATAAAAAGGACAGACAGTCAGTATTCCGGTTGCACCTGGAAATATGACAAGATAGCTTTCAGTTAAATGTATCCAAACCCATATCTACATGTGAAAATGGCAACGGGGGCAATGGTGTATTTGAATTGCAAGACACTTCCAATCTTTCATGTGGAATTTTCAGTTTTAATGAGGCCTTTGTTATGTTTAATCCTAGACCTATAAATAAATGTCAACTCTTCCCAGATGGCTTTACTTTGCTCTAACGTTATAATTATCAATGATTTTTCTCTAAAGATATATGAGGCAAATAAATTCATAGCAGCTTTAGGTATCCATTGCTGTGCCTGGTCCTATGCTGACATAGAAACCGCTGTCACAGTCTTTAGTATCTGGCAAATGATTAAAGGACTGAATGTCAGCTGGTAAATTTCAGTTTAGCTTTATACCAGGTCTTTATCTCCAGGTTCCATTTCTACAGCGAAACATCTGACCCTAAAGTGAGATCCCTTGTGAAGAGTAGCAAAATATACTAAAACTGCTGGTTTATTATTTCTGTACCTCAAAAAGAAATTGGTTAGGATTCTTCAAAGTTTATTGTGAGTATAGGGCTAGAAAAAAACCAATGAGAAAAACTCCAATTGCCTATAGCATCTCAAGCATCAATTCCCTATAGAACCCAATTATGTTTTTGTCAAAGTAGGAGAAAAGAATCTTTTACCTAACAGAATTGGACCTGGCATGACATTTTCCTAGGATGGTGATTAATGTTTAATGTGACTATAAATAAAGAAGTTTATTTTAATCATATTCCATTAATGTTTGAATTGTAGCCGATATTTTAAATCCTAAAGCCTTTTTATTTAGCATGTACAAAGGATTACTGCACATTTATTGCAATCCTTTATTTGCAAAATACTGCAACAATTCTTATGGTAAATATTTCATCTTTCAGAACTGCTTGAATGAATTAGATGTGCAGCAAATATTTCCTATTTATGGCCCTATAAGTCTGTTTTTAATTTAAAGGGATACTATCATGGGAAAACATGTTTGTTTTTTCAAAATGCATCAGTTAATAGTGCTGATCCAGCAGACTTCTGCACTGAAATCTGTTTTTAAAATATTTTTTTTTAATTTAATTATGAAATCTGACATACTGTCAGTAGACATACTGTCAGTTTCCCTGGTGCCCCAAGTCATGTGACTTGTGCTCTGATAAACTTCAGCCACTCTTTACTGCTACACTTCAAATTGACCCCCCTCCTACCCAGAAGCCCATCAGTGGAACAATGGGAAGATTTGCATAGGGCGGGTAATTTAAAGTTGTATGGAGGTCTTTATTATAAATGTTGGTGCAAATGCTTGAAGTTACCACTTTTTTTTAACTAATGTCCAAGGAACCTTAACAAAGACAAGAGAGTTAATATAATGTCCTACACATGAGCCCATTGTAAAATGAATGTTCCATATGTTATGAAATGTGTAAAGAAAACCGGTTACGCAAAAAAAGTTTGAATCAGGACTTTTGCAGGCAATTCCGCTTCAGAAAAGGAAAAGTCCCCAGCTTTTTTGGAACTTTAATGCATTTTCGGCACACAGGATATGATGTTAGTGACAGAAGATTAAGGAAGATCTAGCTTCTTTTTAGCACTTCGCCTGGTCTGAGGTGGCAAAGTCAACTCTGGCGAAAGAGGAAACGTTCAGTAAAATCCGCACTTAAGCGAATTTGCAGAGTAGCGCACGTTCACCGGAGCGAAAATACGATTGACAATAGGGTCCAAAACTGCGCTGGCAACAGTCTGGTTCGCTAGCGGCTTGGCACTTGCGTTAGCCACTTTGCTCTTTATTGAGAGTCTGTACGAATCAATCGTTTTAAAAATAGACATATGGAGCAAAACTGTTTCTACCCATGGTTTCAGAGCCAGATGTTAAAGTGGCATGGCTAGGGAGAATTAAATGTATGACATACCAGAGTGATTGAGGATGTGATAATTTTTTTATTTATTTGGGCAAATATTTTGGTATGCTTGTTGATAGAGAGGAAGACCTTATCTTATTTTATATAATTTTGTTTTTCTTTGATGAATTTTGTTTTATAGTGAACTTTGACAAGTATTCCTGCCAGGTAATTAGAGGGTCTGATAAACTGACCCACTGATCAAATCATTAGAGAAAGTGTGTGATCTTATATAGATGGAATATATCCAAGATATACACATTTTTGCATAATGTTTTCAACCCCTTCTTTGCTCACCCCCATCCATCCCTGCAATAGATTCATATTATAAGGAGCACATATAACAACCTGCCCTACTATCATTCGTTTAAATACAGTCAACACAATGTTATGTTTCTGCAGCTGTTGCATTAGAATGTAAGCACTTATGAGCAACACCCTGTAATTCTTGTGTTTAATTCTGCAAGCCCCATCTGTAAATTTTATGGAAGCCTCCTGTATGCCAATTCATTACTGAGATGCATATTGTGTGACTTGCTGAAATTGTTTTATATAATAATAAAGCAGGATTATGAACACAAATTTGCCATATTCATATGTACAAAATCCAACGTACATTCTGATTTAGTTAAGAACTATAATCAATTTCTATTATTAATATACAGGTACATCGAATATATTTTTAGAAAGAAGATTTAGTTGGCTTATTATTTTGGAAAAATTGATGTTTCCTTTGCATTTTTGCAGGGCTTTATACCCTGTATATTTAAATATAATTAGGTAAAATTCTTGCAGCCTTGCTGCACTTCTCCCACTGTGTTAGGGATTAGGAACTGCTTCTCAAAGGCAAGAATTTCACAGTGGGAAATACACTACACTACTGTTTTTCACCAAAACAGATAATGTATAGCCATGCCTGAAATGACATTTTGTAAACAGAGATCACATGGCGTTAGTGGCAGTAGACTCAAGGCAGTGGACCTATTTGTGCTTGTAAATGTGTCCTTTGCCTTGAGATTGGTTTTCAATCCGAGCTCAGATCAATCTTCCACTCTGTATTGGCCCAAGTGCTTAGTATATGAGTGTAAGGTATGCAATTTTATGCTCCAGCACTTGTACTGGTACACATAGTATACAAGAGATGACATGTAAAATTCCCAGAAGTGTCTGCATACATAAAGATGAATTATAGCAAGGGCAGTTGCACTATACTGGAGCAATGTTAAGACGTACTGAGGCTCATTTACAGCATTGTGTAGTAATATATGTAGACCTATGTATATATGAATACACATTTCTTAGTTCTTGCCTACTTCAAAAGATTGTAATTAACCCCCAGTTAGGTAGTAGAGGTAATGAGTTTTTATGACCCAAACTTTAGTTTCTGCCTACTTCGAAGAATTATCCATCCTGTAGTCTAATCAAATGCAAAATAAGATTTGTTAACATGTGGTTGGTCTGATAAAAACATACCCTGAGAAACCATCTGGAGAGGGTCTTTTACATTTCAAAGAGGAACTGTTTGTACAGTTGTTGGTAAAAAGAACATGTAACAAAATTGTCTGGTTTAAATAAAACAATAAGATTGCAATACTTGTTTAACTTGTCGTCAGTCAATCAGGACTATTCCCCATTTTGGTCAATGGCATAGAAACAGTATAACAATGGAGCTGGTTTTGCTCAATTTGAGAGGAGAAGTAAGGAAGGCGAGAAGAAAAGGGAAGCAGAGAGAGAGAGAGAGAAGAGGGAGAGAGGAAGGAAGGAAGTATAACCTGTGGGCACATTTTGAAAGATCTCTGTATAATTTGCTGTCTCTGGGCTGGATAATCTCAATAAATAGTGTGGAATCTACGTTTCACATACTATACGGATACTCGGCTATATCTATATTTACATAACATTTTGGTGCCGTGACTCTGGTAATTTTTAAAATGATCCAAGGACATTTTAAGTGGGGCCTTGGTGGGCCCCATAATCCTGCTGTGCACAGTGCTGTAAAAATTATAAAATAAATAAATAAAAGCCACACCCAATATAATCCCTAAATTAAATAAATAGTGGGCATATTAACCTTAGATGTGCCAGTATAATTACTACAGAAAATGAATAATCAGCAAATTAAACCTAGGGGTGCCAGTATATTCACTGTAGAAATGGCCAAGGACCACTCAACAATCCCAGACAACCAAATAAGATTGCTGGTAAATGGTCAATAAGCATAAACTCCATTCATGTCAGTAAGATCAGTAGCTACATTGAAAGCATTACCTATTTGCACAAGCAGAATACCAGCAGCAAAGCTTTCTTCTTTCTTTCCTTCCTTTCCTGTTTGCTTCTCTCTTTCTCTGCCTGGTTCAACGTCTGTGGGAAAAAATATATCCAGCATGGCCATGTGTTCCACAGTGGAATGCACATCCATCTTGGATTTTCTGAGAAAAGCAGGGAGAGAACAGAGACATTGTGGCCAGTGTGAGGATGGTAGCGGCTGTGGTATCAGGGAGGGAGTATTTCATATGGTCATTGCAAAACATGCAGCTACTGTTGAGAAAGAGGAGAAAATTACTGAACAGGGACTGGTCTGATTGCCCTCAGGTAGGACATTTTCCCCCTCTGAGGCAAATTGGAAAGGGTTTCTCCCCTTTCTCTGGATCAACTAGCAAGTAAGCAGGTTATGTTTAGAAGCAAAGCAAAAAAATTGATCTTGATGAACTTAACCCCAATCACTATGTTAAATTTTTGAACAGCTCTCTACTTAAGCAAGACAAAGGTCGAATTGTAGTAGTTTTAGAGGTTTTTGAAAACCACTATTAAACTCTATTTCTCTAAAACCATGAATGTCATGAAGATTATTTAAAGATCAGAATATAAAAAGTACTAACAAGTACTAACAAAGTACTAACAAAAAATGAATGAATCATGTGCTAAAAGATGAGAATAGCTCTAAAATTTAGTTTTTTGGACAATTACTACTGAAAAAAAATCCAAAAACCTCTAAAACTCTGAATGGTTGAAAAAAAAAATTCCAATTGGATCAGTTAAGCTCCCGTTGACCTCTATAGGACCTTGTATTAGTGCTTTTTGCGGTTTTTAAACTTAATACATTTTGAATCGTAAAAATATAACTTGTGAAAAAAAAGAAATCCGACTTTCCGTAAATTGACCCCTTAGTGGGGGTTATCTGTTTATACTAGAGCTCATTACTAACGCTAATCTCCCAAACATTTTTTTTTTTATTATGAACCTGACATAATTGATCGACTTCACCAACACGTTGTGCATGAAGGTGGCCATGCACGGAGAGAGACACTCAGTGATGTTGCTGTCGGAGGGCCCCATATAAGGGTCAATAAGCTGCCAACTAGGTCTGTCGGCAACTTTTATCGGCTTGTGTATGGCCACCTTTAGACAGCCCGTGTAGACTCTAGCTACAGTTCTGTAGTTATACCACAAGACACTGACCAGATCTAATTTATCATGATACGGGCAACGTTTTACTAGCTTATAACACTATTGGAGCAAAGGCAACGGCAAGGCACCCTAGGGAGTGAAAGACATGTTTTATTGCACAATTGGCAGTGTCCATATCCAGAATTTAATCATGGCAGTGCAGATAAATAATAAACACAGGGGATATTGATGTTCAAGGCATAAGTTCTGTGAATAATGGGTGGCTACAAAGAACACTTGAGGGGTAATAGTGAATATTGCAGCTGCTTAAGGCCGTGCATACCAACCAAGGCTTATTGAAACTCTCTACAGAATTGAAACTCTTATTTACCAATATAAACACAAGCATCCCTTCCAAAAATATACTAATATTTATGGACTTTTATTTCCTGACAAATGTCCAACAATTAATGGTCCTGTTTCACTTTCCTGCATTCCTATTTATATTCACACAACAGAAAACGACAATTCTCGAACAAAACTAGAATCCTGCGGAAGTGCCATTTTCTGTAATCACTGGGCTGCTGCTGGAAGTGGATATATTTGCATGATGAATGGCACTGTCCATAGCAGCCTGAGCCTAAGGAATATGAAATCAAGTGTGATTGGGCACTCAGCAGATCTGAAGGCAACAGATTCGCTCTGACAATGTTATCTTTCTGTGTTCCCAAATAATAAGCTGAAAAATGTGATTGCAAATATGGTGCTGTTTGTGAAACTGTCTTTCACTCCCAGTTGTGCCTGGCTGGTTTGCATCTGAACTGCTGTGACTGCTTATCAGCCAGGACCAGAATTATGGTGTTCAGCATAAATATTTTCTAATTGAAAACAACAAAAAATGTCTTTAAAAAAAGATAGAAAAGGTTTTTTTATGAAAACACTTGACTGACATACTGAATTGTTATGATTTTAGGGGTAATATCACTCAGGGCCTTTCCCATGGCAGTCACACACACAGGACCAAGAAGGTTGTTGTAGGGCCTCCGCATTACAGGACAGATAATTGGCTAGATTAACTTTAACTGTGGTCTCTATATAAAAGTGGATTATTGCTCATTAATAATGAGTGCAGTCTATCTGCATTCAGTAATAATACTAAGGGGGCTCATTGCCTTGACTAAAGCAAACCGCTCTGGGTAATACCTCTCTGTAGACAAGGCATGTTTTAATGCCAAAGAGTACATATGATCACAGTATAAGGATATGTAAGTTGGTTTTGCTAAGATTTATTTAAATTCACTGAACTTACATTGTTTTTTACCTTGTCACATAAATGTTTCCATTGCTTTTTTTAAGGTCTAAGGTCCCTATCACATGTAGGGTAAATGTTATCAGGACCAATAAACCTGCCTGTATGCTTTGGCATGTGGGAGGAGTATCAGTGTGTACCAGGAGGAAACCAATGCAGACATGGAAGAACATATACATTTGCAGATAGTGCTGGAATCAAACTCAGGAACCCAGAACGGCGAAGCAGCAGTACTACATAAGCTCTGTTAGTTTTAGTTTGGACAGTAAAACTATAATCGAATGTCCAGTTACACATACATGCACTGATGGATTGGCAGTAACTAAAGTTAGGCAAACTGACTAAACCATATTTGTACAACTTTGTCAGAATTACACTACTTGGTCTAGAACCAGAGACCGAGACCCGAGATGTAGTGGCCACTAGTTGAGCTGCAGGAGCAGTGTGCTTTGAGCCTGTAGGATTATTTCAAAGACTTTTCTCCTTTTACCTGGCAACTGCCCAGTTAAAGGGCTATTTAAGCAGGCCTCCTCCAACAACCTCTGCTGGATCATTAGCCTTTTCTGCTGAGATCATGCCTTTCAATTTCCTGTCCTGAGTTCCTGTCCCGCCTTTGTTCCTCTGGTTCGGACTCCCTAGTTTCTGACGCCTGGTCTGTTATTGGCTTTTTGCAGTCTGCGAGTAAAGAGGTTGCTGGTTCCAGAGTATCTTGTCGCATAGGGATACTGCTGTAAATTCCAAGGAGTCTGTGTCTCACTCCCAAAGTGATCAAGATAAATTGTATAAAGGAATAGACGGCTTCCAGGCACTTGAGTGACACTTGAGAAAGGGTTTGTACCCGAAACATGTAGTGTTTATACTGCTAATAAAAGAACACTTGCAGTTTGAAAATTACTGCCTGGAAGCTGTCTACTCCTTTGTACAATTTCTCTTTTTCACAGTCTGCTGCACACTCTGATCTTGTGCCTATTTCACATACTCTAATTAGTTGTTGCCTGTCCTGACCCTTTGCCTTTAAGGAGAACTAAACCCCCCCCCCCAAGAAAAACCACCCCTAATCTTACAGGCATCGACCCCTCCCCTCTCCCACCCCACGATGTGTTTTAGTGTTAAAAAAACCCTTTTAAAAAAAATCCTGACCCTTAAATGCAGAGAAGTGCAGCAGAGCTCCTGGATCTTCCTGTAGTATTCAGGTCTCAACAGCAATTTGCGCATGCGCAGTCTAAGCCAGTTCCTGACTTGGCCCAACGGCGCATGTGCCGGCAGGCTTTGTGATGGCAAATAGAACTGAAGACTATATGAAGAGCCAGAAGATGGCGACCAGGAGCTCCAATGCGCTTCTCTGCATTTAAGGGGCAGAATTTTTAAACGTTTTTTTTTTTAACACTAAAGCACATTGCAGGGAGGGAGAGGGGAGTGGGGCAATACCTGCAAGATTAGAGGGGGCTTTTGGTGTGGGGGGGGTTAGTTCTCCTTTAACTTGCACTTATTTTCTACGTGTTTTAGAAAACAACTGCAAGGCATGCATTGTTAACTGTAGTACTATTAAATCTCTTGATAAACATGCAATACATGCCTAGCCTCAGTATGTTTGTGAGTGGACACACAGCATGTAGGCTCTTTACAAACAGCACAACCCACCATTCTCACAACATCTGTTGACCAAGGATCCAGCATTCTGACCATTGCTGTATTCCAAAATGTGACTGTGATGTTCAGAAACCTCTAAGAAAAGCTCATATACATTCCGACATTGATGCTGATATTCAGTATATAAAAACTATTCAAATTGATACTTGTATAATATGAGTTTGAGTTTCTCCCCTTTCTTAAACTCATAAGGGACAAAAAAAACAAAAAAAAGTGGAGATTGGAGCTGCCAAAGTGTACAGAGAAAGTCAGTTGCCTGCAGGTTAGATTAAACTATAAATATTAAACAAATGAAAAATGAAGTATGGAAAGATAGGGACGTGACAGTGGGTCCCCCCTACCTTCCACCTTCCTGCCAACCAGTTCAGGCAAGCCCCTCTTGGGCCAACGCGGTTAGACTAAGGAAGTAACACATACAGTAAAACTTAACCTTTAATACTTCAAGTTAAAACAGTAAACAAGAAAACCCTCTGGGCCATACCCACACAGCAAAATACAATTAAAAGAGTATATAGACAAACTCACTGCAATTCACGAGTATATGCAGTGCAGGACTGTGGCTTTAAAAAACACCAATTAAAAACAAAAACGTCATAGGTGGTAGGTGGAGACAGACTCAAAAAATCATGAGACTGAAAAGTCTAGTGTTCTATGCAGTATCACTAGAATAAAGTATTAGTACTGTTGCCAGGTAAGTACCCTATTCCTCTTGCCGCCCCCACTCCCCTGTGTATAGTTCTACCTGTCAACGTGGGGAACAGGTGGGAGCTAGACCCCCCGCGTCCACCTATGCTGCCCATAAGTGCAAAATATTGTCAATTTCATTAAAATGTATTAATTAAGGTTTCCCTATCCTCTTGTACAAAAACAAACAGAGCTTTACATAACGTATGTACTAAGATAAATAGGGAAAAATGGGTTTTGCTAGAGATCGATGGAAAAAAGAACAATTTAATTACAGCTAAAAGTTTTCATAGGAAAGAGCAAGAAAGGGAACAATAGATGTATCCTGTGTGAGAGATGTAACAAAATCATCACAAGAGCTCATATGTGCTATTAATACATCTCCATTTAAATGCTAATTCACACCTTTCACCCAAAGCGGTGGGAGGTGGGCCTCCAAGAACTACCCTGATAATTCAAAATGAAATCCTAATTTCTTCCTGAGAGATTCAATCTCTGCTTTACAAAGTGACCTCAGCATTTACGGTGCAGCCTGAGACATCATTGTCTTACAGCACAGCCAGACTGCATTAAATGTGGGTGGCCCCTGTTACACATTCATCAGGTGGGTCAAATTAAAAGCGACAGCCATCAGGAGTCTGGAGTGGCACTAGAAGATATGAGGATGAATCACCAGACAGATTACTTTTATATAATCACTTCTGCTTACAAGGGTTGGAATGTTATCTGTGGCTTTTCAGATAAGATAAGTAGGTATTCATAGGAATCAGCCAAAAATGCTTTTTAAAATCCATTTTTGATATGTCCTAAAGAATGCATGTGAAAGAGTTAACTGTATGAGTTAATTCTTGCTGGTGATACTCATTGATAACCAGTGGAAGTCATCCAAGGAACCGTCATCAGTTGTCCCCAATGTTGGCAATCCCTTGAGTGTAGATGGAGGGGGAGTTAAAGTGTAAAAGACAGAGGGAAGAGGAGTGTTGAAAATGGTTGGAGGGAAAGAGGCACAGATGGAGAGAAAATAACAGGGGAGTGTAGTGACCCACAGGGTTAATGTGCCCCTACGGCTTTAATTCCTGATCTCCCTAGTTGCTGGGCAGATTCCCCTGTAGCTAGAGTTAATTTGTAAAGATGTATTATTGGCCAGGATGCACTGTGACCACGTCCTGTCACACTCTGGTATAGTGAGTCAGAAGGGGTGGATTTTCCTCTTTGGCTGCTGGATGCTGATCCAGCTAAGTGTGCCCAGGGGAGCCAGGGTACAGCAAGGCCCAGAAAAGCCATGTGCCTAGAGGGACCAGGTCCTCTAGAGTATAAGTCGGGGAGCAGGGACCCCGTGAATGAGGTTAGCTAAACAGGGTTAGTTCTGTCATAGACTCTCTAGGAGATTAAGGTAGAGAGGACAGATAGTAAGAGCAGTTGGAGCTCCATCGAGGATTGTAGTAGGGAGTAGCTTCCCAAGGCTTTTGAATTGCCTAGAGTGAAGGGGCCACAGTGGATAGGGTGTCAGAATTAGAAAGGTGGATAAACAATTGCAGCAGCACTCCGATATGTGAAAAAAACTTTTTTATTCGTGCAACAAAGGATTAGAAAGGTGTTCTCCCTGACCACTCCAGGGTGGGAGTAGGACCACTCTGAGGTATATTGCAGAGGAAAATTGATGTACTACCTGACTACCTTGCCTGATGGGAGTCAATGTCTCTGCTGTGTTCGTGTAACTTATTTCAGCCTGCTGTGTGGCATTGTGTATGCCTTGTACCTCTGTAAATAAACCCTGGGCTCATTTGTCTTGTACATGTAGCGCTATAATAAACTGACTTTATTGTGGTCAGTTTTAGCTATTTCATTTGTAATACCACAAATGAGGCCCTCTCTCTCAGGGGTAAACCCTCACAACAATTTGGAGGCAGGGTGTAGTGCAACTGAAACCAGGTGCAATTGCAGAATAAATGGGCGCCAGTAGTTCTTTAATGCCGGAGGCAGGATGTAGTGCAACTGTAACCAGGTGCAATTGCAGAATAAATGGGCGCCAGTAGTTCTTTAATGCCTAACCAGAACAGTATATTTATTTAAACATAGCACAGATCCACAAAGGAGTATTCAGAACAAGTAGGATAGAGGAAGCAAATACTCACAGCACCATGCATTGTGCTGGATCCCTACAGGCAAGGGTTCATGTCTGCAGAGGTAGCAGTAATGTGAAAGGTACAACCAGCTTTCAGGATCTCTTTAGTTGGCATCTAGGGGAATTCTCAACACTTTGTCCCTACTTCTGGGCTATTAGTACCCAGGATCTTAATCCCTCTAATGTCTCCTCATCAGAGCTTTGAGCTGCTCAACTACCTAAGCTATCTATCACTCCTAGAGTGATCTATGACAGAGTACTGCTAATCTATTTACTAGG
This sequence comes from Xenopus laevis, assembly GCF_017654675.1. Classification (NCBI taxonomy): domain Eukaryota; kingdom Metazoa; phylum Chordata; class Amphibia; order Anura; family Pipidae; genus Xenopus; species Xenopus laevis. Next base: position 65,285,127 of record NC_054376.1, read on the forward strand.
TCCCATGCTCCTAGGATCAGACTACCCATTCCCTTCCAGTCTGCTTGGTTGGGCTAAAGTAATGGACCCAGTCCACATGGTTCCCAAGACCTTTATACTACCGCACAGTGCCATCTAGTGTACACTGTGAGAACTACAGGGGTTACATAAGCACAAGGTCCCATCAGGACCCACTTAGGCAGTGACCTCAAAGTGGCCTCAAAGCAGGAGATTATTTTTGAATTTGAGGCTTGGAGGCAAGTTTTGGTTGCATAAAAACCAGGTGCACTGCCAAACAGAGCCTCAATGTAGGTTTACAATCCACATGGGGCTACAAATGGCCGATCACAGCCCTTATTTGGCACCCCAAAAACATTTTTCATGCTAGTGTTGCTCCTCAACTCCTTTAACTTCTCAATGTTGCTCACGGGTACAGAAGGTTGGGGATCCCTGCACTTAGGCATCCATATTACTTGGGATGTGCCTGTCAATAATGTGTAAGAGTGTCTAAATTTTCACATCCCTACATACAAATAGACGCCTGGTGCCCATTATTTCCATTTGGTGTAGCAAAGAAGCGTGAGAGTTGTAGTTAAACTACTCCACCTGGGAAATCTTCCATGTAGCGAAGGCCCTAGCCTGAAGTGTTTTGAGTCGCATGTAACCCATGCTCTAACAACTAGCTGGACATTAACCCCTTTTTGTCTGCATAGTCAGATTAGTGTTACAGGAGGTTATAAAGAAGTGACAAAGACAAAGAAGAGAGGTTGGAGGGAGGCAGAAAGGTTAGGGGTATGGAAGGGGTAAGTAAAAAAAAAACAATATACAACACACAATATTTCCTTAAATATGGGCAATCCTGTAGATTTTATCATATCTGACAAGCAAGTGTAAAAAGGGGGGCCTTTTAAAAAAAATATACCTCAGATTCCATATTACAGAATCTAGTCACCTTTAATATAGAACTGTAGGGCTGAATAAGAGTAAATGGCATGTGGCATGACTTCTTCTCTTAGCATGAGAAAAATACATATTTTTGTGAACATTACTCCTTCTATAGCTTTTAGCTTTTTCTTCATAATCCACTAATCCGGCCATTGGGGTTCATAGATTTCACAACCATCTTAAGTACAGCCTCTTTCATTTTCCACATTGAACTTTATGGGGTATTAAATAAGCTCTCTCCGCACTTATCTAAATCTTTAATTAGTTCTATAATATAGTGATGATATCGAGGCTAATTAAATTTATATAGATAAAGAGCTCTGGAAATTATAACCAACTGAGCTGGAAAATGCATCTGAGATAATAAATTTTATGGTTTGATAAGTGGATTTTTACATCACACAATTTTAATTCATGTGTTATGTTCAAGTGGGTTCAAATATGGAAAGCACAGGTTGAGAAGGTAATCTCTTTCAGCAAACTAGCCCAGCTGCCATCACAGACCTGGGTTATTAATGGCGCCCCTTCTACATTTGCATATTCACTGCATAAAGAACAGAAACGCGCTCTACCATATGCCGCATTGTAACATTTTCCTCCTAAGCAGCCCCCATTCACACTTGTGCATAAATTAGGGGGAGTGCTCATACCCTCAGGAAACCTGGGACTAGTCAGCAATGCACCATAAGGCACTTTTAAAGCCAGATTTCCTCTACATAACGCAACATGATGCGAGTCTTCCACAGAGACTTCAGATTAACCTGCCATTCTTTGCAGCTAATGGAGGATCGGCAAAACAAGTTGGTAGAATCTAATAGAAATGTGCAAGCATACAGTCATTGGAAATAAACGCTCTGTAATGCTCCCTGGTGGCATCTTTCAAAGTGTATTACTGTAAGTGACAGACTGCTTCCGGCAGCTTGTCGTTATTTAAATAGCTCGATTAAAAACTGGATAGAAAAGCCTGCACTAATTCAAGTAGTATTTGAATTTCACTGCTGTGCTAATTATGAGATTAAAGAAATTGTTAGTATTACTGTTAATGGCTTCTGTGCCTGTAACGCACTAAATACAGAGGCAATACAGGAGGTTATTTTCTATATGAAACTGTTATTATTACTGTTATTGGCTTCTGTGCCTGTAACACTGAATACAGAGGCAATACAGGTTATATTCTATATACAGTATATATATATATATATATATATATATATATATATATATATATATATATATATACATACATATACACACATATACACATATATATACATACATATACACACACACATAGGTGATGGCATGGTATGACTAGAGTGGCTTTGTCAACTTGATAAAAGACCAACAAGCTCCAAAACATTGCTGTACTATATGTGAAATAAAAATAATTTTAATATCTCCTTGTTTGAAAACAGAGGGGCACTGAAAACAGAGGGGCACTGCTGCCTATGCACAGTTTGATGCTTTATTGTGTGTAATACATTGGCAATACATTTAAGCAAGTAATTCTAATTGTCTGTAAAACAGTGCCTTTTACATGATCGCAAGTGGCAAACATTTCTATTGGGCTTATTTAATGTTTAGGATGAGGATCCAAATTTCAGAAAGATCCCTTATTCGTCCAAAGCATTCTGAATAAGAAATCCTATACCTGTACTTTAGCACATATATTTATGCACATACAGGTCATGCTACCTACATTACATATATTAATTCTTACCTTAAGTCCTTGGAGTTGATTTATGTCCTTATTGTGCTCACTAAATTGCAAGAATGCAGTTTCAAGTGGATTTTAAATGCAGTTATAATGCACCATAAGCTGAAAAGGGGCGCTAAGGCCTGGATGGTTGCAACTGGCAACTGTGCTTGTGCAACACAATGTTGGTATAATAGCCCTCCTGAGTATCTTTTATTCTACTGTTCTAACATTTCTCCACCATCATATATACATTGAAGAGATATATTGCTATGCAAAGATTTATGATAAGCAAAATAAAACAGACTCACAATGAAAACATAGAGATTAAAGAGTGCCTCTCGTAAATGCTCTGTTTTAATAGAAAGCTCTCCAAAGCACTAAGCAAGCCAATAGTAAGGCATTACCAACACTACTGAGATTTTAGAATTTATATATATATATATATAAATATATATATATATATATTTTGGACGAATGAACCTTTTTTCCTTTACTCTCATTTGCCATCACTGTTTATGATATATATATATCTATATATCTATATATCTATATATCTATATATCTATATATCTATATATCTATATATCTATATATCTATATATCTATATATCTATATATCTATATATCTATATATATATCTATCTATATCTCTATATATATATATATATATATATATATATATATATATATATATATATATATATATATATATATATATATATATATATAATGCTTATAGCATATACATATCTCAAAATTATTATAATACATAGTGCAAATGGCCTTCCTCCAGTGGAACCTTTGATTGTCATAACAAATCCCAGTTCATACAAGGGGAACTTTTGCCTGGAAGAGTCCATTCTAGCATATCTAGCATCAGTGACATGAAAAAATATCCCGTTTTCTTTTTTTATTGATTTGTTTATCAGCATAAAGTTTTATTTGGTTGATATCTCCCTGTAAAGACTTAAGGTTTTGCCTGGAGATGTTGCTGTCACATGCATAAATCCATCACATTATCCCATGGGGCTGGCAGAGTCACACGCTAGATTTTTTGCAGCTCTGCATGAATATGCAATCTTGATGCTTACATGGATCTTGTCACTTTTCCTCTCCCCTATATGACAATCAAAATGAGCCTTTCCCTGCTTGCTACTTATTTAGAAATGCTACGGACCTCAACAGATCTGATCCTATAAAAAGTGTCAAGGATTCTGTAGAGGAGATTATATTATCTCTATTGCTTTCAAAGGGGACAGCATTGCCATATTCCACCCCGAACTGCAGGCACCAGCAAAATAATTTAAGGAGGCATATTATTCAAGCAGAATGGTCGCAATAACAAACAATTATTGTCACTAACAAGTAGTGGATTTTTAATAAATTTGTCTTTACTGTTTTTTTTTTCTTTCTGCTATTTATAGTTTTTTTTTGTGAGTTTCTCAATGCAATTTTTTTCTCTGGCTTCCCACAATGCACTCATGCTGAGTGTCACTGACAGATACTGTATACACAAAAGCCACAGTGTTTTACAGTAGACCAGAACTGGCACACAGATGGTATGCATTGGCCAGCACTATCTATCACTGCAATCGAAGCTTCTGCAGCACATGCACCATTTGCACAGAGATACTATAATAATATAAGTGCATGCCGCACTGCAGATGAACATGATTGGGATGGGGTGTATACACGTGTTACCATTGACACATCTTGACACATGGGCTGTTTGAGATTCAGTGTGCAAAAGCAAATTAGTCTGAAGCTGCCTGGGACTCCAGTAATAATATCCCTGGGGTCTCATTAAGCAGCATGTCCTTCAGCAGGTAACAAGAGCAATCCCAACTACTTTGCACTGTGATGGCTACTTGTGTGCCCTGAGCCTTAATCTAATTAAAGGTCAAAGCAGAAGCGATCAGGAACCAATCCAAACCATTAGAGCATACAGAGAAAAGAACACAGTACCATTTAGTCTGAATGTGAAACAGATTTTTGAAGGAGTTTAAAAAGTATTGCTGTACATTATATTCTCGGGTTCTGTACCAGCCTAAGGCAACCAAAGCCCTTAGCAGTGAATATCTATTATTCTTAAAAGGCTCCAGTAGCTCCCCATCTTCTTCTCTGCTGATTCACTGCAAGGGCTCTGGGCTGCTGGCAGTTTTCCAACAGAGAATATAAAAGTTATGATAAATGGCTGATAGGCATTAAATTCAGATTCTCATTACATGGCAGCTCAGAAACCAGTGTAGTTTGCATCATAATTTATTACTCAGCCCTGTTACATCAGCTACTATGGGGCAGATTCATTAAGTGTTTAATTTGCACTAGCGTCTACTTCGCTCACATCGCAACACTTCGTAGGATACCGGTAATTCACTAAAATCCGAAGTTGCGTCTATGGCACCGAACGCTAGCGAAGTAACGCTAGCATTATTGCGGCAAGTGAAACGAAGTTGTGCTAGTGTTGGCTAATTTGCATACGGCGGTAAGTTAAATGGACGTATATGTTGCAGCCAATACATTACACAAGCCCGGGAAATGTAGGGGGGGATGCTAGGTATCCCGGAAAAATTTAACACTTTTTTGCAGCCTATCACCCTGAAAAATGAAAAGTCTCCAACGTTTTTTTTTTTTCAAATATTTTTTGAGGAAGTCCTATGTACTGGTCTGATGTAGCAAAGGTGAGTCTTCGTGAATCTTAGTGAATTTGCGTAGTTACGTCCCTTCTCCAAAGCGCAACTTCGCCAGGCATTAGGGAGCGGATTACCTCTAGAGTCCTATCTCCTTCGCCGGTTAGTAAATCAGCGAAGTAATGAAATGACATCACACTGGTGAATTTTCGCCAACGTTAGTCACTTCGCCCTTTAGTAAATCTGCCCCCCAAGACAGACAAACTTCATTTTCTACTTGATGATTTGTTATGACCCATAGCTTATCTGCCCAAAGCACACTGAGCATGTGTGTGACATGTCTATCAGAATCAAAGATGGTGACCCCCTGGGCACAATGGTAACCCCCTGAATCATTACTGCTCTGAGATTCTGAAACGTTATATTGTGTAGTAAGCTCATTATATAAAATACTGCAGTTACTAATATTTGTTTTTAGGGTTTAGCCCTCTTCAAGTGGAATTGTTGTAAGGGGACCTTTTTACCCATAAAGAGTATCACCGTACCAGAGGCCACCCCTTTAGACTAGAAGAAAAGAACTTTCATTTGAAGCAACGTAGGGGGTTCTTCACAGTCAGGACAGTGAGGTTGTGGAATGCACTGCCGGGTGATGTTGTGATGGCTGATTCAGTTAATGCCTTTAAGAATGGCTTGGATGATTTTTTGGACAGACATAATATCAAAGGCTATTGTGATACTAAGCTCTATAGTTAGTATAGGTATGGGTATATAGAATTTAATTAAAAGTAGAGAGGGGTGTATGTATGGATGCTGGGTTTTCATTTGGAGGGGTTGATGGACTTTGTCTTTTTTTAACCCAATTTAACTATGTAACTATGTAACTATGTAACTATAGCTTGGCATTCTAACCATATACAATTATACAATATATAGCATGCTTTACTGCCCCTTTAATGACTTTCACCCACACCATAATACATTTCTCTTAGAGGGCCCATAACTATACAGATTCATGAACAAATACATATCTAAGCTTGCATTGATGGACAGAGTATTACCCAGGAGAGTATACAAATGGTACCTCTGCATAAGGAGCAGAACAGAAGTGCCAGCCTTTGCCAGTAGCACAGGGGTGCCCCAAGGGCTAGCTGCCTGTCTCCAGGTACTTGCTAAATGCAGGTAACGAACATTAAGCCAGGTGAGTATTCAGCATATTATTTATGTATGTATGCATATAAACTGCCTTATTAGGTTGAATTTGCATACACCCTGCTGAGACTGCCAACGGCTTTCCTTGGGAAGCATTTAAGTAGAAATTATCATCATGTTTTAGAGCTGCCGTATCAAATGCATTACCCACTGTCTTCTATTTATAGGGGCCTTGATGGTGTCCTACAAATTCTGGTCTTTTCCATCACTGAAGAGTGTTTAAGGGAATCCACAGCAGATTAACTAGCTGTTTTCCAGTGTTTATATTAACTGTTTATATTAACTGCGTCCCAGTATGTTCTATAAACAAGTCGACCTTCATTTTTTTGTGAGATTATATATAAAATATATAATGCTGCTTTTTATTACATGACATTAGATGTGTACTTTACAGAAAACAGCTTTAAGAAAGTACAACCCCAAAAAAATGATTGTAAGTTCTCTGAGACAGGAATTTCTTTCATTTGTTTGCAAAATAAAATCATCTTAGCCTATTATTCCCCTTCATGCTTTTTTGTCTGTAGACAAAACAATGTATCATTTCAGTGTTACATATAAAATACCAATGCTTTAGTGTCTTACAACAGGCATCCACCAGATGGCAGAATTAGATTATAAATGGTCACCAACATGGCTGCAAGATCCAGAGTAGTGCAGCATTGATGTCAGCGCCACATCATCTTTTGCTTGCTGAAGCAAAGGAAACTTGAGCTTCCATAACAAAACATATTCTGACAAGGTATAAATTTGCCTTTGTTGATGATGAACGTTCCTTAAATGAAATTTACGAGACATAATCTAAATACAACAGAGTATGATATGTATTCAGCATGTAGACCGAGGAGCAAGTATATGAGAATCCAGAGAGAAGAGTGCAGCAGTGCCAACTCACCACTCACCCAGACAGAGAACATGTGCTCAGATAAATTCATTAACGCAAATAGTGGGGGTTCCCTTCTACAGGGCTCCTCTCCTATGGAGAATTCATTTTCAGTTGGACATTTGACTCCTGACACCGTGCCACTGACTAATAATAAGACAGACCATGTGACTGATTAATAATAAGTTAAACTGCAGTAATTAGCACCCCTCCCCTTTCTTACTTGCAATGGCTGATTCAGGAGCCAAGAGATGACAGCTGGCCCGACTACAACATATATTGGCTGGTAGCTTTTGTTTACAAAACAGCCAAAAGGGATCAAGTCACATTACATTACTCAACTCATTAAGTTATATGAGCCATTTTTAGAAGCCATTCTTACTTGTACCCAGTTGAAAAAAAGCTACATAGTAAGTTAAGTAGGGGTTGTTTACTTTATATACTCCATTATTGTGCATATTTTTTTTTTATTAAGTAAGAACCTTTAGGCTTCAAATAGTGTACAAACTCGTACTAGCACTAAAGAAGAACTAACCCATAAAAATGAATAGGACCAGCCTAAAGGAGTCTCTCTAGTAGTAATGATCCAGGCCTTCAAATTTGTCACAGGAGTTTCTCATGATTTTGTAAGGAGTGTCTGCGACACGCACATGCTTTGAGCAGCCATTTGGAAGTTAAGTTAAGGGGTTATCATACAGTAAATGATTGTAGGGGACCAGAGAATTCCTTCCCCTTCTGTCTGTGACATCATCCAGCCCAGTTACAGACTGGAGAGCCATCCGATTGGCTGGGCATCCTTGGGAGAGAGGGTGTGCCTGACTTGTACAGGGGCTCCAACAGAGATTAACAGGGGTTGTATGCTGAAACATCCAGCCAGAACCAGTTTGTGTGAGACTGTCCAAGATGTTGCATCTGTGGGAATACAGAGAGAGCCCATCATGTTCCCTGCCAAGCTGCTAGAGACTCGGGAGGAGAATGGTGCCACTGGCGAGATTTATCCTGCTGCCGAGCTGCCTGTAATCTCCAGTGTGACTGCCTCTGATAGCACCCTGGTGAGTGAGCACCACAAGGGAGGATACTGGCAAGGATACAAACGTGGGCAGATCCGGACTGAGAATTAAAATAGGCTGGCATTTCAGGTATACAGAGGCCCAATCAGCCCACATAGAGGCCCAAACAGCTCCCACCAGCCCACTAAATAGTAACTTTCTATGGCACCTTATAGCAGTCCCTCTGGCATTTGCCAGAACCCACAGATTGCCAGTCTGGGCCTGAACGTGGGGCTCAAATTTGAGGACAGGTCTTGTGCATTTACCTGCTATGTGGGAGCGTCTGTTAAATTCCAAAGGGAAAGGTACTTTTGGAAAGGTAGCACTACCCGGGGTATAAGCTCTGGGGAAGGGACATTTCAATTGAACTGAACTGTGTGGTTATTAACCACTTCCAGAGGATTGTGACTTTGAAAACTAAAAGGACTGTGTTGGAGAAACAGTCAGGTACCTAATAGTGAGTTAGTGCTGATAAATGACCCCCACTGAGTTTTGTGGAGAGGTTACCATTATTATGTATGTAACGCAAAGTAAACTCTCAATATCTTCCACTGGCTGGCTGCTGCAGGGTATACTACAGAAACCCTTAAACAATAATACTGGGAACACTACAATATACAAGCCAGTTTCCATAAAAGTTGGGACAATGTAAAATATAAATAAAAAGAGAATGCAATGATTTGCAAATCATTTCACTCTATATTTAATAAAAAGAATGGTTACAGAGTGTTGTCAAAAAAGAGGGGATGCAACATGGTAGGAAACATGCCCGCAGTTTCTGAACTTTTTATAAATGGGCTTGTAGTAGTATGTGGCCTGATAGAGCCCATCCAGAAAGCACTTCAACCTCTACCATTATGGGGATAAGTGAGAGGGTGTTTCAGAAAATCCAAAATGGCACACCTACTGCTCCTTTTGAATTCAATCTGCATGCATAGATCTATGCTGATAGCTACTTAGCTCTGAAACATGCTGGATGAAATTGCATCCATGTGTATTGCTGTGATGTTTTGGGGGGTGGGTCAGTGATGTCAGGGGGTGCAGCTGAGATGGTTCAGGGCGGTCTGTGCTGTCAGAGGGTAGGCTATGACGCAGCAATCAGTGCTTGCTTGATCACTGCATCATTTAGTTCAGAGTCCTGTTCAGATTTCCTAATTTGGAAGGCATTTTTACTCAGACAGCCCTTTTAAAACCAGGCTGTCTAGGTGAAAACTGGACAGGCGGCAAACCTACCAAGACACCATCGGTGTGACGTATTTTAGCACAGAATAATCAGCACTCTTCAGACTGCGTCTCTCTGCCTGCTGCTGAGCTACAATGTTCAGTACTGGCTTTTAAACAAAAGAGGGAACTGTATTTGTATTACATAACTGATGATACAGAAGAAGGATGGATAAGCAGCAGTCCTGAATCAAAACAGCAGGGTTAGAGGAGATTCAATTGTTTGAAAATGATGGAGAAATAAGGAACTATAAGGGCTGCAAGGCTATCAGGACCAGTAAGTTTAAAATCAGGGTCAACAAATAGTGCACCCCAGAACAGTAATGACCTACAATCTGGACCTTGCTGTCTTTTATTTTAGATTATGCACAAAAAAATGCATGGGCGCTATGAGATCAGCACTTGAACAGAGCCCTGACATCACCAAGGGTTCATTTATCAGCATTGGCCAAATCTGTAATTAGGTAGTGACTGATGGATGGCAACCAATCAAATCCAGCTGGCAGAAAAAAAGCTAATCACTCATTGGTTGCTATAGGTTACTGCTCTGTGTTAATAAATGACCCCAGTGAATCTCATCGATTGCTGCAACCTTGCATATACATTGATAAGCAACGACTAGATGCATCCTTGCACCAACAAAACTTGAGTTTGGAGATACTATTTTTGCAGACAGTTTAATTCCAAAAGTACAGACTAATAATATCACAGGAACTTGATGATGATGGTTTCTATGCGAATGCTGATGCCCTAGTTACTGAAGTAATATTATTCTTGTAATGCTAACATGGCCAAGAAACCATTCTTAGAGAGCCCCAACATGCAGATCTTATGACTATTACTAGTCCCAATCAGTTTTACACACTAGGCATTAGCTGTGCTATGAAAACCAGGGCCTTTCAGGCAAGTATAGATCAATTGCAATAAAAAAACACATTTTAAATGTATATAAAGCTAACAATTACACTTACAGGAAGAAAATACAGCTCCAGAGTGCATACACAAGCTTTTAATTTTTCTAATATTACAGTATGTTTTTAAAAAGCAATACAATGGATTTAGCCATCAAATTATTGTATGTGTGCAATAATAGCTCTGGGGCACAATATATATTGTATTTGCTATGTGAAGCAGTTAATCGATTCAATCTGGCAATTACTCCATTGCAGGTGTAACCTTATTGCCTGAACACCGAAAAGGTCAGGAGATTGTTTATGTTCTCTGTAATATTGACAGTTTCCATCAGTATAGTAGAAGGAGCTCCTTTAATTTCCCTTTCGGTGATGCAGTTTTAAAGCAGGAACTAAGGCATCAAATGTACTACATAAAGCCTGCAGAAATTATATAAAGCACAAGTCTGTTATTCTTTCTTTACATTTTGTGAGTGTTTTGTTTAAGTGTTTGTACTTACTTTAACAGGAAGTGAGTGTGCATGAACCTAGTGCATAGGTGCACCATATTATTAAAAACAGTTTGCACACACACTCACAGCTTCTCTCTTATTTAGTGCGGGTACATGTCATAGCTACAGGTGCACACTGCAACGCCCACGCATCTTAAAGGGGAACTATCGTGAAAATGAAAATGTAATACAAGCTTCATAACACTGAAATAAGAAACTTTCTGTGCTGTTTCTGAAATAATCAAGTTTTCTTCACTATCCCTCTCAGCATCTGTTTCTCTTCATTCCTGTCTTCATGCAGCTGTTGGGTGTCAGATATTCATTGACAGTTAGATCCAATATATCTTATAGGGGGGCAGGCCCGGATTTGCGGCAAGGCCGCATAGGCCCGGGCCTAGGGCGGCAAAAAAATAGGGACGCATGCCGCCCAGCCGCATTATGGGGACGTTCGCGTCCCCGTTCAACTACACCAGCTGCACCGGCGTTTTTTTGCCGGTGCGCTGGGAAGGCGGGCGCTAGGGCCGCGCGGTCGCCTGTTCGGACCGCGCGGCCTAGGGGCGCCCAGAAATGAAATCCGGCGCTGTATGGGGGCTTCTTTTACTAGCAGATGAATTAGAGCTCTCTCAAATAACTGATTCCAGTACAAACAAAATCTTACAAAATAACTGCCTTTTGCACAAATCCTGCATGTAGAGAGACATTTTGCCTGGTGATTTGAATAGAATGAGCTCTAATACATCTTCTAGGCAAATGGAGCCCCCCCCCTGCAAGATATATTGGATCTAATTGTCAATAATTACCTGACACCCAACTCCTGCATGAAGAGAGAATGAAGAGAAACCGATGCTGAGAGAGGGATAGTGAACATCAATTTGATTATTTCAGCAACGGTACAGAATTTCTTATTGATTATATTTAGGAAATCCCTTATTTCAATATGCTGAAGCTTATATTAAATTGGCAGTTACGCAATAGTTCCATTTTAACCATTGACAGTCATTGGAGCACAAAAGATGTGGTGCCCTGTGTTGCTTAGGAACTGTAGCAAACTGTCATCAGCACCACAAGCAACACCTTCTTTCCAATCATAAACACAGGGATTTGTTCACCATTCTCTATAGTACCTTTATAAGGAGTTAATCGAAAATGAAGGAACCACTGTGAGACAAGGCATAAAGGTGCCTTCATTTACCTTATAAACTAATTTCACTGCATATGTGCACCCTTGGAGAACTACAGCATTGGTGGTATCATTAATGGTACTGTGCTGAAGAGAGGGCCCATATTTTATCACAGTCAGCACCCAGGCTTCACCCATTTTAAGGATCACTACCAAAATTACAATTATAGTAGCTGTTAACACTACAAGTAAAGAAAAATAATAGTAGTCAAAAGAATGGAGACCCAGTGTTTTATGTTCTGGAGGCTCCATTCCATATATTTCAGATGTATTGGAAATGGTGGGCTGAAGCTCTGTAGGGAGAGATCTGTAGGTATCCATAGCAAACTATGTGGAACCTGCCTGTTCGATTAGTTGATGTTACCACTTCTCCTTGTCCTTGGCAGTCATACATAAATGGAAAAACAGCCTGTCTCTACATAGATCCATTTGTCTTTGCCTAAAAATAAATCCACCACACATTTATCTTTAGCCATGTTTTTATCATATTGTATAGCCCTGCACTAATTATTTGGTCTTCTCAAAAAGACAAAGGATACTTTGACTTATACATATGACACGTTGAGGCCCCTCTATTAAAGGTTGAATTTTAGGAGTTTTGGAGCTTTTTGAAACCACAATTAAACTAATTCTGTAAAACCATGAAAACCATGAAAGTTATTAAAAGATCCAAGTAAAAAGTATGAACAAAATAAAACCAGTGGATGATGCGTTAAAAATACCAAAATTTGAGTTTATGGAGAATTGCTAGTGAAAAAAACAAATAAGGAGACTCCAAGGGGCAGATTCATCAAGGTTCGAAAAGACCAACTGAAATTTATTTAAAAAATAGAAGTGTTTTTCTGCAGGTGATTTGGACAATCCCGTAGTCGAAGTACACAAAAATATCTCGAAATTTGAATTTTTTTAACTTTCAAACCTTGATAAATCTGCCCCTAAAAGTCTGAATTTATTAAAAATGGTTCAATAAGATCAGCGCAGCTCCCACTGACTTCTATAGGAACTTGGCAACTGTTACCTGGCAAATTTTTGGAGAGTCATTTGTTAAGTAGAGTTTTTTGTGTTTTTTATACCAAGGGGCAGATTTATTAAAATGTGGGTTTAGAGCTTAAATAAAAACTCACCCATGTTCTATTCATTCCTATGGGATTTTTAGAACTGTATTTATCAAATGGTGAGTTCTAACTTTCATCCATTGATACATACAATTCTACAAATCCCCTTAATAATGAATAGAACATGGGTGAGTTTTTATTTATTAAGCTCTAAACTCACATTCTAATAAATCTGTCACTTAATAAATCTCACGTTTTAAACATTTTAAAGAAATACAGAAAAACACAATTTTTTTTAGATAAATAATAAAGAAATTCGAATGATAGTATAGGTCCATTTGTGTCATATATTATACTAATCTCTAGTCTCTTAGGGAACAACCAAATAGTTTGCTTTACTATAACACCCAGAGTCTCAAATCTCTTTCTTACTGTATGCCATTTAAATGCAGTATTTTGCTCATTGGGAAGAACAACCTTTTTCTCTTGCAGGTGAGCTAATATTTTTTTCGCTATATTTTTGCCCTAGTTTTGATTTTTCCCTATAACAGTTGGTATAATAGCAGAATAATAGCAGTGAATAAAGCTCAAAATCATTAGAATAGCTTACATTTCCATACACGCAAATGCATTGGGAACACTGCACATTCTATTCCAAATCAAAACAGGAAGAAAAATTTATCAAATTTGTGTTTTTCCTTTACAGAAAGTTAAAAAAAAATGGAATATTAGGCTGTTCGAAAAAATAGCAATGTCTGCATTCTTCTTTACAAACTCATTCACTGTATAAACTGAAAAATGTTTCAGAATTTTGCTTTCCTTTGAATCACTTAACTATTATTTAGTTGTAACATAGTAAGTTAGGTTGCAAAAGGACACACGTCCATCAAGTTCAACCTTTTTACTTTTTTTAAACTGCCTATCTGCCAGTTGACTCAGAGGAAGGCAAAAAACCCCATCTGAAGCCTCTCCAATTTGCCTCAGAGTGGAAAACATTTCTTCCTGACTCCAAAATGGCAATCGGACTAGTCCCTGGATCAACTTGGACTATGATCTATCTTCCATAACCCTGTATTCCTTCACTTGCTAAAAAGCCATCCAACCCCTTCCACATCTTCACAGCTCTCACTGTAAAAAAAAACCCTTCCGAATATTTAGGCAGAACCTCTTTTCTTCTAATCGGAATGGGTGACCTCGTGTCAGCTGGAAAAACCTACTGGTAAATAAAGCATTAGAGAGATTATTATATGATCCCCTTATATATTTATACATAGTTATCATATCACCCCTTAAGCACCTCTTCTACAGTGTGAACAATCCCAATACAACTACATACTATTATACTTAAGATATATATCTTAAGATAATAAAATCTTGTGGAAAGGACCCTCATTACATATAATGTATTAGTTTGCCATGTATATCAATTATGTATATGTTGTCACTTTATCAAAAAGTTACAGTAATAGTAACGGTATTACACCCTTGCTAAGTGAAAGTGGCAAATATTTATAGATCTTAGAAATCCTGATTTTCTGTTTACTGAGAAGCAATTAGCCTTTTTACCAGATAATTTAAATTATTGTCAAGTCTCTTCGTGGTTGGGGTGGGGGGTAGAGCATGCATTTCAGTTAGAGAAAGGTTAAAAGATCTTATTTTGCCCTGCAAAATCCATATCTGCTTGCAAAATCTAGATCTGCCTCTCGGGATATGGTGATGTTAGTAAGATTCTGCTGGAGAACGAAGATATTCCTGCACATTTTCTTGATACCAGACTCACGGATATGCTCGAACTACTGGGCACCATTAATCAGGATGCAGGAAATAAGATGACCTAGACCTGCAAGAGAAGGGAAAAGTGTGTTTCCAGGGAGATCTGAGCACTTGCAATGCAAAAAACAAGCCCTCTGGGACCAGTTAAAGTTTACTAATCATCATTAGGTGCTGTGAATATGCAAAGCAGTTTTGAAAGAATTGCAGTATATACACACAGACATTTAGGATTCGATAAACACTTTCTTACCTATTAGTTTTACAAATATCGTGTGTGTGTGTGTGTGTGTGTGTGTGTGTGTGTGTGTGTGTGTGTGTGTGTGACACTCAACAGGCTCAGTTAGAGTAACTGATTATTTTTTTGTAACTTATTTGTTATTGGCATTTTTCAATAAAGTACAAATCATTTTAAACATCGCTCAATTATTGCCATTTGTTACATTCTCATAAAGAGGTAAAGAATTCTATGTTATGAGCTGTGGATGTTTATGTTTTACAATCAAGATGTATCAACAACCAAAATTTCTTTTTGCAATTAGAAAAACAAAAATGTCAAACTGTGCATCTGTGTGCAAGTGCACTGTGTTGCTGTCTTACAAACGATAAAGACGGTTTTATTATAATTGGAGTGCTGTCTATTGGAGAAAAATTCATGTATGGTGGAGAATCCTTGTGAACAGGTTTCTGGACGTTCACCCAAGGATCATCTGGCAAAAACAGCACGTGCCGTTTAACTGTAATTCTTCTATGTGTGCAAGTGGGTCATTTAGTGTATCTAAGGATAGTAAGTCCTGATGTAAGTAGTTAAGAGTTCCTCTTAGTTTTAGTTCCTTGGGTTGAGGAGGCCAAGCCCCGTAGTTCCCACATAGACCAGACCTTAAGGTAATGATCCATATTATTTTGTAAAAAGCCTAAACCCGACTCAAATGTTCTGTTGCTGTTTACTCTCTTTATTATCTTAGCTTTAGTGGGTGGTGTAGAATTTTTCCATTTGGCCGCTATGGCCAGCCTGGTGGCTGTTAGGACCTGGTTGACCAGAGCTTGTCAACTTTTGCGTAGTTTAGGTATTGGCTTGCCTAAGAGGAGGATAATAGGATCCATGGGGACTGGGCGAGTTATTAATAATGGTAACTAAAATTACCATTATTACCTTCAAAGATGTATTGGAACTTTTGCTGCTGAAGATTGGCACCTATTGCCACTTCAATGTTGAGACAAACTATCAGGGGGTCATAGTCCATGCTCTCCACATTGGCAACAATGGCATAATTTCTTTGCTTAGCCAAGGGGATGAAATGAAAGCAATGAACCCTGTAGTAAAAGGGACATAATATTTTGTTCATTAACCCTTACATTATCAATTAATAATCATCTATGTCAGGGCTGTCCAACTGGCAGCATGCGGCCCGCGACCCCCCCCTTCTGTGGCCCCCCACATACCTGCTGTGTTTGCTAACCATACGTGATCTTTACAAGGCATCACTACAGACATTAACTGGCCCCTGCACTGTTTAAACCTCAAATGCAGACTAATCCCCTGTATTGTTCACACTTGTGACACATCTATTGTTCACATCCTAAAGGCCTGTACTGTTCACACCTGAGATCCAGACTGAAACTGCCCACATTGTTCACACTTTATTCAAAATGCTAATGGGGCACCAGCACTGTGTCACTTTATGTAGTACATATTAGAATGATAGATTTCCCTGTCTCCTGCTCTGTTCTGCCTTCCCTCCCTGTGTGTGCCATGTGTGTGCCATTCTCTGCTTGCCCAGTGCTGCTTGTGTGTGCCATTCTCTGCTTACACAGTGCTGCTTTGTGTGCCATTCTCTGCTTACTCAGTGCTGCTTGTGTGTGCCATTCTCTGCTTGCCCAGTGATGCTTGTGTGTGCCATTCTCTGCTTGCCCAGTGCTGCTTGTGTGTGCCATTCTCTGCTTACTCAGTACTGCTTGTGTGTGCCATTCTCTGCTTGCCCAGTGCTGCTTCTGTGTGCCATTCTCTGCTTGCCCAGTGCTGCCTGTGTGTGCCATTCTCTGCTTGCCCAGTGCTGCTTGTGTGTGCCATTCTCTGCTTGCCCAGTGCTGCTCGTGTGTGCCATTCTCTGCTTGCCCAGTGCTGCTTGTGTGTGCCATTCTCTGCTTGCCCAGTGCTGCTTGTGTGTGCCATTCTCTGCTTGCCCTACGCTACCTGTGGAATGTAAGCCTGTTAGGGGTTTGTTCTTGGGGTTTGTTAGTATTTGGAACTTGTCGTTAAAGGTCCCTAAGGTGTTTAGTCATGTGTTGGGGGTTGTTGTATTGTCCACAGGGGAGGATGAGGCATATGGATCTAAGGGTATGTTTTAACATTACTTAAATTTTTCACATATGAGTGATGAGGGATTTCCCTGCAGTGAGCACCAACCATTTGGTTTTTTGGTGTGCTACCATCTTTAATGTAGATATGATCGTAAAAGTTCTTGTGGTAACATGGGTGTGGTTTACAGTGGGTGTGGTTTAAAAGGGGGAGTGGCCAACACTGACTTCTATTATCGGCCCTCACCACACAGGCCAGTAACATTTTGGCCCTCGGTACCACAGAAGTTGGACAGCACTGATCTATGTTATTCCTTTTTCATGCTCTGTAAAGTTATTACATCAGCTTCAACAACTCAGTATTATGATTATTAAAAAAAAGTTTTTAATATAAGTGTTTTCTGGTTATAATACTCTCTGTGGCTAAGTTAAATTCCATTTGCAGAAGCTTTTATGGACTTGTATTGGAGGCCACATTTCCCACAACCCCAGCCGTGTCAATTTGACAGATTTTAATTCACTTTCACTGAGTTTCTCAAAGATCACCTAAAAAATATTGCTTGTGATTGATGCCTTCGCTGTACCTTGTGCTTTCTTTGGTAATTTATAGAGGCAAGAAATACAACTTTCTTCTAAAAGCTTGACCCTAAAGGTTGCAAAGGAAATGTCAAATGCCTCTCAGCATGGCACAGTACATTTAGTCTCCTTACATGCTATTCTAGGTGAGTCTTTTAGAGACCTTACCATTACAGAAAACTTACAATTTTAATGTTGTTTAAAAATGCATAAAGTTTATATATGCATCATCATAACATACAAAACAACCCCCCATGTGCACTTTTCAGGTGAGTGTTAGTGCTTTCATGTAATTTCCACCAAACACAATGGGAGTGGCAAGAGACAATTTCGTATTCTGACACTTTTTTAGATGCTGATTAACACATCAAAACACCCACTGCATTAACTTCGTTACCTTTTATTCAAAAGTAGACACGTTTGCTTGCTGCTATGCTACATTTCTAAATTCTCCTTCTTAACACTTTTGTTCTGACCACTGTGTATGATATGAAAAAAACCAACCTGACTTCCAAGTGCAAGACCAGGAAGCAGTGGTCCGACATGTCCTGGAATGACTTTGGCAGCTCAGTTAAAGTTTGTAAGATTAGTTCAGTAAAAACGGTGATATCCGCACTCACAATGCTGTTTGAGCCAGGGGACGTTGCTATAAGGGAACAAAAGGAAATATATTTCTAGCCAACATTTAAAAATGTATGCTTTTCAAAAATCTTTAAAAGAAGAACTCGGCTACAGGTCTTGTAACACATATCAACCAATTTGATTGCTTTGAGGGAGGAAAGGCCAATAAAAAGTGTTTATACTATTGGCACACCAGGCATTTTGACTGCAACTGTCATCTTGATAAAGGAATTTAAAGCTGCACAGTCCTAAAGTAGAATATTTGGTAAATATATATTCGTCGGATGAGTAAAAACCCCAGGTCTAACGCTTGAATGTGAAGTACAATGTGAAACCACTACTGGAAAAAGGGAATAACATTCACCCTAAGTCTCAAGTGGTCCAGGTGCATCGCCCCAAACCCGTAGCAAGGGGTGTGTGTGCTTTGAAGTATGAAGAAAATCGGCAAGCGCTCCGGAAGCCTCTTGTAGTAGGTAAAACTCAACTTTATTTAAAACACATTAAAACCATAGCATCCTGACGCGTTTCGTATCTAAACGATATAAGCTTTTTACAGTAAGCACCAAATATTTGAATAAAGATGCCATGCTATTTTGTTCTTCAGGTCTCTTTTTAGTTTCTGCTAATGCAATGCAAACATTTTACATACCAAATTTCTATCAAATTTTTTACATCACACGTTTCTATGGCACACTAAACCGTATGTGATGGTGATGATCTTTGTGAATCAACAATGAGTCTAGTTTCATTGGCTGAAATGAAATTGGTATTTTCTTCATTAACCATTTTCATGAAAGTCTCGCAGAGTGCCCTATATTTCTCTCTAGTCAAGTTTAGCTTTCAGTAATATGTTGAGTGAATATGAAATTGCTCCAGATCTTTATTAACAATCAAAGTTCTGTTTTCAGAAAGTAACCACCATTCCAAACAGCAGTTTTTGGGGAGTGGGGACAGGTCTTCCAGCAGGTGCTATGATAGAGCCGTTAGCTTTTATGCATTGTGTCCGAAAGTGTTTTGTTTACAAAGCTGCTACTATATATGATTAATAATTGAGCAAATAGCATATAATCACATTTATACTTCATGCTTTTATTTTAGTCATAAGCAAAAAGAGAATTAACTGCTTTAGAACCAAACTCAGAGCATAAAGAAAGTTACAGAATAGTGAGATTAGTTCTAAATGTAGAATTCTTGACAATATTATTGTAGCTCACAGCTCTTGTAGAGAAATAATAAAACATTATTTAATTACCTATTTTCAGTATTTGTCAGTTTGATTCTACTAATAAATGGGCAGTAATGCTGTAATACACAAAATATTGTCACTCAAATAAACCTTTCATTTAATTCTAAATAAAACAGTGAAAGAAGGAAAACTGCAGAACTGATAGAAGAATGCCCGAGATCTTATTATTTTAATATTATAATTCAGCTGCTATGGAAGGCAGGAGGTTGGGGATGTAGAGTACTAACTTGTTTTTCACGATGAGCCTTTTTAATTATTAACAAATATATCATCCAATATTGCTGCACTAATTAAAATGGTGTCCTCAGCAAATCCCATGTTAGGGGATTGTAATCAAGAACTGCTTATATTCTGCATGAAACAGAACTGAACAAGAAACGCAAAATGGACCCATACGACAGATTTAGGGATAGGACTGAAAAAGAATAGGCTAATTCAGGGGTGCCCAAACTTTTTGCAACGAGGACCAGATTTGGTGAGGTGAAAATGTGTGGGGGCGATCTCATCCAGACATTTCGGGTGTCACTATTACGGATAGACAGTACAAAGTGGCAGCTTATGCAGACGATCTGCTTTTTTTTCTTACGAATCCCTTAATCTCCATTCCTAACCTGAATGTCTTATTTGACGTATTTGGGAAATTAAGCAACTTTAAGATTAACTATACCAAATCTTTAGCGCTGAATATTTCTATCCACCCACGCACGATTCAAGGGATTTCTAAGAACTTTCCGTATAGCTGGGCGAACAAGCAATTCACCTATTTAGGCATCGTGATCACGAAAGATTACGATGAGTGGGTAGAAGTTAACTGTAAGAAACT
Source organism: Xenopus laevis (assembly GCF_017654675.1). Classification (NCBI taxonomy): domain Eukaryota; kingdom Metazoa; phylum Chordata; class Amphibia; order Anura; family Pipidae; genus Xenopus; species Xenopus laevis. Next base: position 65,305,710 of record NC_054376.1, read on the forward strand.
GCACACTACTCTGACTAAGGATTTCCAAAACTGGTCTAAACAGCCTATGTCTTGGGTGGGCCGCATTAATGTCATTAAGATGAATGTTATGCCCAGATTGCTATATTTATTCCAATGTGTCCCACTTTCCTATCCACAAAACTGGCTGAGGACTTTCCAATCTTCCATAGTTAAATTTATATGGCACGGCCGACATCCAAGGATAAAATCGGCCATTTTGTATAAAAAAAAAATCGAGGGTGGACTAGCCCTCCCTGATTGTGCACGCTATCTTCACGCTGTATTACTCAATAGGATTCTTGATTGGACCTACCATCTTGATAATAAAGGTTGGGTCGAGATCGAACAACAATCTACGGGTACACACCTGATACACTTGCCTTGGATAGACAAGATTCACCGACGGATTTTGCATAACTTGCACCCGCTACTTAAAAGTTCAATGAAGGCCTGGGATCTGGGGAAAGGGAACCCTAAATTTACATCTTTCCCCTCTCCACTCATACCAATTACGAATAACCCAGCATTTCCAGCTGCACTAAGGACAATTACCTTTAAGGAATGGTTAGTAGATGGACATCTACAATTTTTACATGTGATGGAAAAAGGCCACCTCGCTAGCTTAGATTTGCTTAGGCAAGTTAGGCCGAACGAGGTCCTTCAGGAGTATAAATATTTTCAAATTAAACATTTTTACACCTATTTAGGCGGTACGAAAACCTTGGGTAGACGACTCACCCCATTCGAAAATTTATGCAGTAAAGATGTACTACCGAAACATACAATATCACTTGTATACGATTTGTTAGGTCTCAAAGTTGCACTAAAGCAGCTGCCATTTGTGAAGGCGTGGATTAGAGACTTAGGCCTAGACATCTCAGAAGATGACTGCAGCAATGGAATAAGTAATCTAATGTTTAGCTCTAGATGCTGTAAAATTCAAGAGCTCAACTATAAAATCCTGAGTAAATGGTATTACACACCCCTTAAACTACACCGTATCTACCCTGCTGTAAGTAATCTATGTTGGAGATGTAAGGCTAACACAGGTTCCCTTCTGCACATTTTTTGGGAATGTCCTATTCTGGCGGAATACTGGGCGACGATTTTACGACTCTGCTCTAAAGTTCTAGGGAGGGAACTATCTGACTCACCCGCTCATGTCTTATTGTTTTGGGAGGTTGGGATCGAAGAGGGAATCCCAGATACCACCCTGGAGAGGCACCTACTGAATGCTGCTAAGATACTCATTCCACGGCTCTGGAAATCTCCCAGTCCACCGTCCGCTAAGGAATGGGCAGGTAAAGTGAATGAGATAGCTAAATTTGAGGAGTTATCTACCTTTTCGAGTCAGCAATACTCTAAGTATAGAGACACCTGGTTGAGATGGCTTCTGTTTAGAGATACAGATGAATACAAACAATTACTAGAGTCTTGATAGGGAAGGAAAGGGAATATAATAACTGAGTTCCTAGAACACTTTTTGAGGGCTGGTTCCCTCATTATGAGTCACGCTACTTCTGATACTGTGATATTTCGGGCATGATTCCACGCAAGTTATGCTTAAGTGCTCAGTTTCATGTTCTCCTTTCTTGACGATATCATCTATCCGTAAACGAATTTGCATTGTGTTAATATGTAATGGCATCGTAAACATGACTGTTCATTATTTTGGATGCAGACTTTCCTCCCCTTCCCCCCCTTTCTTCTTTCTGTATCCCCCCTCCTTTTTTACTTATGTATTTATTGTTTATTCATTTTGTTTCTTTCTTCATGTACATTTCTTTTTTCTTCAAAATCAATAAAAATTATATTGCAAAAAAAAAAAAATGTGTGGGGGCTTCAGCCTTCAGCCCGACATTCTTTGAATTATTAACATTAAATTACAGGAATCGAGTAATCGTAGCAGTAATATTTGGGCACAATATTGAAATGATCTGCCACTTGGTCTATACTGCTGCCTGTGTGCTGAAGGTGTTAGCAATAGACACGTACTGGCACATAGTGACGCCATACTTCTTTAGTTTACTGTACTGGCACGTCAGTACTTCTATTGACACATTTAGCCCTAATGAAGTATGCGAAAACAGCGCGTCTCTACGTGCCAGTACGTGTTTGTTGCTAACACCATCAGCACACAGGCAGCAGTATGGACCAAGTGGCAGATCATTTCACTAATGTGCCCAAATATTACTGCTTTGAGATTCCTGATCGCACTGTGCTGGGAGGCCTCATTATTAATGTCATGATGGAGGCTGAGGGCCAGGCTGAGGGCCAGTGTAAATTTGAAAAAGGGCCGTAATTGGTCCCTAGGCCGCACTTTGGACATGCCTGGGCTACTTGTTACTTAGCTCACAAATATAAGTCAGAATGACTCTCTCCACTAAACACAAAGAAAACATGCTTATCACTATGCTGCAAACTTTACTATGCTATACATTACCCATAAATGTATCTCTAATGGGCCAGCAACATATAATGGCACTGCACCAATACCCAAAATACAATGGCTCTGTGATGTATCTTCATGTAACTAATAAGTTACATCAAGAAGCCCCAGCATCTCTTGACAACTATTTTATAAAACTGCAGAATCTAATGTTTCTTGGTTAAAAAAAACCAAGTCTTGTTTTAGGGAACAAAAGGAACTAGGAGTTTTAATGGGTAGCCCATATGGACCATTTTCCAAATTTCTTGCCATTCTCTGTATTAGATGATAAATTAAATGGTAAAGCCATTGAAAGGCCAATGCTTAATAAATAAAAGCAGTCTTAAGGGCAGATTTATCAAGGGTCGAAGTGAATTAGAGGGAATTTTCGAAGTAAAAAAATTCGAAAGTCGAAGTAATTTTTTGGATACTTCGACCATCGAATAGGATACTATGACTTCGATTCAAAGTAAAATAGTTAGAATATTTGACCATTCGATAATTGAAGTACTGTCTCTTTAAAAAAAAATCGAATTCAATACTTCACCAAATTAAACCTGCTGAAGTGCTATGTTAGCCTATTGGGACCTTCTAGAGCAGTTTTTTGAAGTCGAAGAAAAATCGTTCGAAAAATCGTCCGCAAATGGCCAAATTGGATGAATAAAAACTTTGACTTCGATATTCAAAGTCGAAGTAATTCAATTCGATGGTCGAATTTCAAAGTATTTTCAACTTCGAAATACAACCCTTGATAAATCTGCCCCTTAGACACACTGACTACAAGACAGATGCACCGTGTATATGTATCATTATTGATAAAAAGTAGAATATTTATCACTCTAGTAGGTATGTCAGGTGGACATCGAACTCAACTTGCTTTTTGATGCAGTTAACATTTAACAAATGGTAGAATGTACTGAATTTTGATGCACAAACCCCAGGGCATCAATAACTTTAATAAGGTTTAACAGAAGTCTTAGAAGGAGCACGAAAAGAGCCAATTGTCAGGTGATTGTGGAATATGTAAAAGTTTTTATGTTCATTCTAAAGTATAAGCAATAGTACCTCTGTAAAATAAATAATATACTGTAAGCTTCAATTCATTTATTTACAAAACATTCGAATTATAATCAATTAAACATTCTATATTGATTCTGCATTAATAAAGTTACTCTTTCCTATTTCCTTTTCAGCATCTTCACTTTATGCAAGAGTTGGAGTCTGATTTTGATTGATATTTAGGTTTAATACAGCCTTATTACAATATGTATTACATGTGCACTCTTTCAAAATAACAGATTCTGAGAGAAATCCTGTCTGTTTACAGACAGGATTTGTGCCGGAGTAAGTTATTTTCTTAGCCAGTATGGTTATTTGAGTTAGCTCTAATACATCTGCTACGGAAAGGGAGTCCCATATCAGATGTATTAGACCTACTTGTCAATCAACCTGACCCTGACTTCTGCATGAAGAGAAAATTAAGAGACAGATTGTTGAGAGGGACAGGGAAGAATTACTTGATTATTTCATGAAGTGTAAAGCCTTTTAATACAGAAGGTATTTACATGCCTCATGCTACACACATAGCACTAAATTCATACCAAAAATGAGATGTTAACTTCCACATAAGGCATTATAGGCAGAGACAGGCAAATCACTCCTTTATGTCCCTGTGGCCAACTATGCATCCAGAACTGCTGGTTTTATAGCCCAGATGCAGTTCAGAGCCATATATCCAAACTTGAAGACAACCTGTTTTGATCTTGTTAGATCTCATCAATGCAAGATGTTGGAACATGGTTTCTGAGTAGGATTTCAAAGTCCTACCAAATCAGAAGCCATGCTCCAATATCTTCGTGCTAGATGCTGGGAGTTGACAATTGCAAAAACATTTTACCTACCATAGAAGCTGTTTTTCTGTCATTATGAGGAAAATAAGGGATTATTTATTGAATCAGCGTTACTGGAAGAATTCAAGTGACCAAAGTCAAGGCACAACCATTACATTGCACTGACATATAACCAAAGCATGAAAGGACCCAACACAAAACCCTACAAACAGTATAACGGTGGCTATGTATGCTGCCCAGTAATGCACATTTAACACTGGTAATTCATTCATTTGGCCCTCAGCAAGCTATGGGCTATAAGCTATAGGGATCAAGGCCACTTTTGCTTTGCACAGGCATCAAGATGAATTCAGTATAATGTGCAAACTACGGTCAGAGTTGGATAGGGAGTAAATGTTTGTTTTAAATTAGAGATGTGTTTTAGGCAAACCATTCAAAACCATTCTAGATTTCTAGCATGCCGTGATTCATAATTCATTGTGCTTAAATAATAATTGGGTTTGTTCGAAAAGAACAAATTAGGTAAAAGAAGAACCTAGAGATAAATAAGAGCAATGTCAGACGTAGTGTTTCATTGACTGTGGGAAATCACCTCTTCCACAAGCAGCAAAATGTGCACGAATGCTTTGTAATCCAAAAAAAAATAAATGGTGATTGACACATAGAACACTTTATATGCTGCATCATTGCAGAAAAGTGTGGAAGAAGGCATTACTTCATGACTAGTTCGTATTTCAGTATGTAATGTGCATCAATCACAATTCTTTTTTAAAATATATTTTTGAATGTTTTGTTACCTGCAGCAGAGGGATCTCCAGTAGGCAGCAAAACTATATTTCTGAAATTGCTCTTGGAGATTAGCTGGTCACATATGGTATATTTTGGTCAAAAGGATGTACAATTAAAAGTCATTGGCAATATTAAATATATGAGATATGGGCAGATTAAAATTGTTAACATTTTTTGCAAATGTTATAAATAATAATCTACTGATAAAAATGTAACTCTAGGTTATTAATACAAGGTGACTTATAAATCCACAGCAGAGTGTGCTCCACCCCACTGGCCTGGGTTTATAACATGGTGAAAACACTGTTATTGTGGGTGTGGGATTCATTGCAAATGATCAACAGTGAGATCTGTAGACTCTATAGTAGGTTATGGGCATGTTGTTGAACATGATAAATCTTGGTTACTGTGGGCGGTAATATGTCCTTTGTTTTCTTCCCACCAGCTGAAATGCAAATCCCTAGAGGGAAAATATACATGTTGCGAAGTTGCCTGAATTTACCATGCAAGGAAAAATTTAGGCTTCTTTGGAAAGTTACTTCAGAAGTTCAGGCACCTTTGAAAAATAGCCGCGGTATGTTTCCACACCGGCGATTGGCATTTTAATGAAAACAAGTGGTGTAATGTCGCACACGGTAGCCAAGATTTATTACAGGCGAAAAAACATTCTCTGTGCCACAGCCCCAAAAAGTTCCAAGATAAGCATTGCTTCTCATATTCTCATCAACAGGCAATCTGACATCAACCACCAGATATCCATGTTTTTTTCATTTAAAGTTTTGATGCAATTTGTCCTTTTCCCATGTCTCTATTCTTTACTGTGCCTGTCATATGTTTGGACCTGTATCCTTTGTATATATTTGTATATAGAACAGGGCAAAATGTATTTTGCTATCTGCCAGCTGAAAGAAAAGGGGGAAAAAAGTCCCTACTGAAGTCAATCCTGATGCAGGATTTGGTCGCTGTTCTACTTACGGGCAACTAAAATATTTAGCTCTACTTTATATTGTCTACAAGAAATATTTGGATAAATTTATCATTTATTTCTTTTGATTTACTCTACTAAACTGTACCAGCTTAGCTCAAAGTTTTTGGACCTTGCTAAAAGTGTGAAAAAACAGTAAACATTTGCATATTTTTTTAAGAAACTTAAATATCTGTAGGTAAAATATGTTGCTTTCTTCCTTAGCTTGAATATGTTGTGGTATAATTTCCCTGGAAAAATTCACGAGGACACTAAGTTATGGCATATTCATAGTAGTCAAATGCAGACATCCTTTACGCAGTCACATTTGCTTGTGTGATATCAAACTACACATTAGCAAATAAGTAAAACATTTTGATCCAAGATGTTTACTCTTTCTGCCTACATTTGTGCAACAATTTATAAATAACCCCTTACATTTGCCTAAAGGTAACCAAGTGTAGTATCTTTCACAGTCCTTGTTTTTTTGCTATAATTTCAGTAGTAGCTAGCTAAATACAGTCAAGAATAAAAGGATTCAGACAGAACACTAGCAAGAATATCCTCACCATTTGTTGATAGTCTAGACTGATACGATACCATAAAACTATACAACTACAGGTAATTGATTGTAATAAGCACAAATCTGTGAATATGATTGTATAGTGACACTAGATATTTCAGTTGATTTAGATATAAAATTTGTCTCTCTAATTTTTGATGTACAAAAATGTGGATGCTGTTTATAATCCCAACAAACTAGAGTCAGGGCCAGTATGACAACCCATGCACCTATTTATGCTAATATATAATATTAGTACTGGACGATATAGATGCTTTGCCTAACTTTTTTTAGTTACCGACTATGTGTTTGTCTGTGTTTGCTTGTTAAAACTGATCAATTTGGATGATCAACTTTTGGTAACAACACTCAAAAACTGACCAAAAGGTTAAAATGAGTAGATAGATGACCTAAATCAGGGTGGGTAACTGGCCAGCCTAGAAATGCACTAGCTCCCACTAAGTGAACAAATTGTGATGTCACACAAATAGGAAAATATTATTATACATGGTAATGTATGCTTAATACATATTTTAATACATTGTGTGGGCAAATCTGTATTTTATTAGCTGCAGATATCTTTAACCAAATGGACACCAATGTTATATACGGTATATCAGAACTACAGCTTGCCTTCTAAGATGTTTATGGTCCATTGATAGATCAGTGGATTTGAACTCTTTGGTGATAACGAGTATATGAGAAAGTGGTGTCTTTAACCCTTTTTTAAATTTCTAAAAAAAAAAGTGTCACACATTGCTGTTTTGTTTTTAAATTAATTCTGTACTATAACTTTATTTGTTCCTTATTGCCTTCTCTGGAGCTGGGTAACACTGCACTTGAGTTGAACTGATTGATTGCTTGGTGGGACCAGGGAAAGTATGGAAGGAGGATACATTTACTAATCCTTTACAGACTATTGTTGTGACACTGCATAACCCTTGTACATTACTAATTGAAGTGGGCACACACTACTGCTATCTGCCTAAAATGCAATCAGACAAGCAGCACGGAGAGGTATATTACAGATTCTATCAGAAAAGAGCAGTGAAAAGCAGCATCCACCATCAACTCAGTAAACAGTGATGATGGAGAGAGTTCAGTCTGTCATGCGTGATAAAAAGCTGGCTAAACACTCTATTCGTTTTTCATTTACCGAATTAATGTTCTTTACGGGCCATATGTGTCGGCTGCTTAATGAATTGTCTCATTAAAACAGCCTATGGTGCTGTTGGGCTGTCTGTGCTTGCAGGAATAAATTAAGACAAGAAATGAGCTATCCTGTAGAGGACATAACTCCTATGAAAGTGCATTTTGTTCTCCCATGATTGTGGTACTCAAGAAAGAAAAGGATTATCAGTAATATACGAGAGAAAATGTGGTTTCAGTTGACCAGAGGAACATTCTCAACTTCCTGACAGATAAATAAATCAAGAAAACACTTACTGATAGCTAGCTGGCTATCAATCTACTAATTTTAGAGTCAGAAAAGCAATGCCTGATTTTAAAGGCAATTGCACAAAGGGTTTGCTAACATACACTAATAGCTTCCTATTAATAGCAACTGAAAGTGTCAATCTACCATGCATGAAAACCAAAACCTAAAAATTTATATTTTTCAGAAAATAAAGGGCATCTTTCCCAGCCATTACCTTTGGTTTCAGTTGGGAGTGTCTTGTGGCTAACAGAGGGCATTGTGAATGCCCAAAACACACCATCACCCATAGTGGTACTAGTTAGTGGCTGCTAGTTAGAGCCCTCTACATACTATCCACAGTACTGGGGTTTTTCTATACATGTTTCTCTGTAAAGGTCATGCTTGCAATCAAATTAAAAGAAATCAAGACCAAATGCAAAGGTCTCAGAATAACACTGCCTACGTCTTGTTTAAAGTTATTTTAAAAGTGAACTACCACTTTAATAATTAACAGACAGAATAGCCACATTTAGTGTGGCTCTATAACTAATACAAAGTTTCACTTGGCATTGACATCAGAGTTGATAGGCCACTGGGCACTCACATTTGCACAATCTATTTCTACATCTTTTCTACATGCCTCTTAGGACTAATACACTATACAAGAGCACTATGGTACACTGTTCACATGTGGGTATATTTAAAAATCTAATATTAAAATATAACATGTAAAAATAAAGTTCAAAGAGATGATTTTGATTAAAAAAAAAATATAAAATGGTGTTGTTGTGTACCACCATTTTTTAAACAACACTTTAAACAACACTTTTCCTGTCTGAAGCTGTCCTATTGACCTCAACAGGTAACCAGGTCTGAGGTAATAAGAATGATCAGGCCACCTAAATGCAGGTCAAAGTTGTGCTAATCCAAGAGTTTTGCTCAAAAAAAGGGAGAGTGCAACCCACCAGCACAATACTTTTACAAAAAACAGGGCTAATAGCACAACAAGAGCGTCCATAGAAGAATCAGGAAGGTGAAATGAGGTCGACAGCATGCAACCCTTACACCTCAGTTTTAGATGGACACTTACAAGAAACACTTCTTGTTCTACTGCCGTAGGAGAAAAGTTCTAAACATTGGGGTTTAATTACGTATCAGATGAGGTGTTGGGGGTCTTTGCATCTAGGACACCTGATATACTTTATTAAAAAATCACAAACCTTGGGTAACTATTTGTGAACACAGAGCACTAAGTTGTTGAAGTGTGTCTGAGGCTTAAGGGTTGACCCCGCCATCCTTATTTCACCTTCTTGATTCTTATTTGGCAACGCTTTTGCTACTCATGTCGTGCTATTGGTCCTGTTTCTTGTAACAGTATTGCACTAATGGGTTGTACTCTCCTTTTACTTTGTAGATAGTTCAATAAAATCATGAAGTTATTTCCACCTTCTGGTGGAGTGCTGCAAGTTGGACTTTGGTTTTGTTTAAGAACAGAATATATTCTTGTGTTTGTCTTATAACAAAGACCTGTACCAGACCACATCAATGTGTCAATGTGGTCCACATCCAACTGGATTTTCAAGCCTGACAAATATCTTTTGAGGAGGCTGTCAGAAAAGGCCCATACATGGACAGAGAACTACTGACTTAGTCTAAATGTTCATGTGGGCCAGCTTTAGCTATACTGGAATGGCATCTAGCATCTGTAATTCTTGCAATTTGGGGTTTTCCTGATAAGGGGTCTTTTCATAATTTGAATCACCATACCCTAAAGCTACTAAAAAACATAATGCTTAAAAAAACATTAGGATTGCTTGGCCATCAACGACTATAGAAAAAAAAGGAATCCTTCAAAAAATAAAAATTGTTTAAAAGGAACTATGTCCTTAATTAGAGCTTTCTTAATAATGGATTTCGAGATATTACATTACATATCTGTACAGGAGAATTTGTGCATATTAGTAAAGCAATTGTACATGTTGCAGTTATATATATATATATAAACTGTCTCACAGTTGCCTTTTAATAATCCATACTAGCTAAGTAGCTAAGTTAGTGTCTGTTGTCCAGCCAAGTTTTTTGTCTTGTGCCAAAAAACTGACTGCGGGGCATTTTCACCAGCTTTTTCTGCCTGTGTATAACCAGCAGATTCTATTCCTATCTGCTACTATCCATCAAAAACAGCCAGAACTGTACATGGCCTTGGTTTCAGTTACATCCACCCCACCTAGTAATTTTTTCCTGACCAAACAGCCAATGGCTGATGTGATGAATAATGCATTCATTTACATATCACCCCCTTCCTTACCTGCTCTGGTTATTATGGGTGCTAATAACTATTCCTACCAGTAGCACTCCCATAATGTATATAAAGGCCATTCATTTTATATACTGACACACTGAAACCATTCTATGTAGAAATAGAAATTTACATACAATCTGTACTGTTTCCTGTATCTAGTGAAAAAAAGTCGCAGTCGTTCTTAAAGAGCCCATTTACATTTTATATCAGTGACCTGTGGGTTCAGAAACAATTAGTTTACATTTTTAACTAATTTTTCTAACATACAACAGCTGGATCAGAATGGACCGATCATCTGGGCATCTGTAATTTACAAAGCCTTACAAAGCTCATCTGATTCATTCAAAAGAGAATTATGGAACAGAGAGTTTGTATTCCTTTAAAACACACGAGTAGAAGAAAATTACTTGTCACACCTGACTGCTCCGGTAATACAAAATCCAATTGTGAGTGAGGGGAGATAAGACGAGAGAAGTGGAAGGGCCATCAAATCAGCAAACACTAAGTAATGAACAGCACTGCCATGATAAAACACTCCATTAGATTCGCTGCTTTTAAATGAGTGATAATTGTGGCACCTCAGCAGCAGAAGGTGATTGAATTTTTATCTTGCTTAACGTCTTCATAGGCTGACCATGAGTCAGAGATGTCCCCAGCTCTCTGCATTATACACAGTGTGTGTCCTCTGTGTAAGTCTGATAGTTCCACGGTTGCACCAAGCTTACTGCTTTGCAGTTACTGAAATGAGCAAGGTATGTCCTGCAAATAGGTTAATTATCCTTTGTAAAGGAGCTGTCCCTAATATGAACATTATAATCCCCTGAATGTAAGCGATTTCAAGCATAATAAATTGCTCTACAAAGAGCAGTTGCTGGGTTTGTAATTGGTTAAATGACACCTGCATGTATGGATCCTGAATAACCTACCCACAGGACTGGTCTATTTGTAGGAGTATTCTTTTGCTTGGACAACCTAATGTCTCAGGTGGATGGCACATAACGTTATAAAATAATGTCCTGATGTATGCAGACCACTCTCTCTCTTAATATTTGTTTTTAAAGAAAAAGTTTTTTGTACCCTGTTAGCCAGTTGAAAAAGTTAGAGTAGAATTTTTGATATGAAGCAAAACAAGAGTGGTGTAAAGGGGATAACTTTATTGGCTAATTAATCAGCTTTGAAGAAGTACATGCAGTACATAATGAATTGTTTCAATGTACATACTTGCATCCTTTTTAGAGCACCTGCAATTTTACATGCATAAATTACCTGTCTTATCTCTTCAATTTGGGCTTAAATATCACTATTCAGATACTTACATGTATATGACATCCAGATATATTTAGATGACCATTTATTTTTAATTAGATATCTCCACCTAGATAACTCCAAGACAACTCAAACCACCTCAAGAACAATGTCTTTTGTTTCTAGGGTTATGTTCATGTTGCTATGGAAATTTGACTCAAAATTATTAAAATAAGCCCATCTGTCCATACTAATGGCTTAATGAACTTTGTGTATGGCTGATATAGTTGTGGTGAGGTGCAAGCTGCAGAATGAGGAATAAGCACAGATTCTGGAGCAGCCAAAATTGTATGAATATAACTTGTAGGTATTGCATTATAGGTGTACAGAATGTTTTCCCACTTACATGTGCTGAAGCAATTTTTTTACCATGGATTAACATAGCATTTTATTATTAACATGCATAAGTAATATATTAATTATATTTATATAATTAGAAAAATCCATAAAGCTTACTCTGAACTTGGCAAACTGGCAATAGCTGCTTTCAGCCTTCCAGCCAACCGCTCCAAGCTCTCATGTTAATTCACCAATGCCTTCAGTTCACTGACATTCCCCATGATTTCCGACTGTGGAATAAGTTTATCACCAAGGTTTCCAATGAGTACTTCAGATTGCTTGGCAAAAGCAGCTCTTTAATGGAATAATAATGTCACATTTAGTTCTCATTCCAACATATTTAACAGAGTAGTACAAACATTATGCCACAACTTTTTTTTTTTTTTAAAAAAAAAGTGATTTAATATTTGCAACTATTTTTCAAAATGTGAGATTAGCGTTTACCACAAAAAAGAAATTCACTAACTTTCTAGTCATGCCTATGGGATTTTTAGAAATGTATTTATCAATTCGTGAAATGTAGATTTCTCAGTTTGCTAAATATGAATTTAAAAATCTGATAGGAATGAACAGAAAGTAGGTGAGCTTTCCTCTGGCAAAGTCTAATCTCGCAGGTTGAAAAAATCTGCCATTAAATATTTTAAATAATAGCTGGAAATATCACAGATAAGATGAATAACACATGGGAGAAAGCCTTGGAACTGCAGAACTTTCCAGCATTACCTTTTTAACTGTACCCTGCCTTAGTAGGAACATCATTCACTCCAGAGTAGCAGTAGTATTAGTATACTAAATGATAATCAGAACAAGCTTGAAAAGGAATCTGAAATGATCTGAAAACTTGCTATGATCTCAGCCAGCCAATGAAGTTGCTAAACCAATCAGTAATACATAGTCTTCAACAAGTAGGAAAATGAAAGCATAGCAGATTGGTTGCTATTGGCATCTGCCTTTGTGCAATGTAGCACTTATGTTTGTAAAATCTGCATATTTCTAGACCATATATAAAGAAAGGAAAGTACCGTTCAATACAAACAATTGAGAGAGAAAAAAAAATGAATTTAATTATGTTTGGATGATGTGTAAACTCATTTAAGATAATAATGTAAAGCAGACTGTGAAAGATAGTAAAACCAGTCGATTCTGGTCTCTTGTGTTACTGCTAGAAGAACCAATATGTTCTCTACCTTGTATGGCCAGCCATTCTCACTGGATCACTAAACTGTAAGAAAGAAAGATGATAATGTTGGAAAACACATGAAAATGTCTGCATTATAAAACGGAGTATAATAGATTGCAACTTTACAGGCACACAAGGATGATAAAACCGCCTGTTAACTCGCAGCTGGGTGCTCCCAACAAAAGCTAGAAAGAACCTAAAGGGAACACTGAGTCAGAAATATATAATTCATATGACTTTAGATGTAGAGAAAGATACCGTATGTTAATAGAAGAAAAGCATGGTTATGATCAAAGCTTCTGCATTACTTATGGCACAAAAGCTTGTGACTTTTCTATTGGAAGCAGCTTGGTGCTCCCAACAAAAGGTAGAAGGAACCTAAAGGGAACACTGAGACAAAAATATACAATTCATATTACTTTAGATGTGAGAAATATATGTTAATGGAAGTTAAACATGGCTTCTGCGTTACCTAGGGCACAAAATCTTGTTACTTGCACAATGTTGCAACTTAAAAATAATGGGGAGGGTCACACACAGTCAATGAAAATTATTAGGTGAATGATATCACTTAAAAAGGTACTCTGTTATTTAACAATAATTTCACCCATGTTTTGCTTATAGCACTTGTCTGACTATATTTGTAAGGGATCTGCTGCAGTTCTCATAGTTAGTACGGGACCCCTCATACCCACCATAATATTGTTACACTTAAACGGCAAACAAAATCAGACCTATTGCCTTTGTGGTATTAAAGTTCTAGGGATTATAAACTTGGCATGACGGCATACTGTCACATGATTGTAAAACAATTATCTATGAAGGATATACCAAAAAGAGAGCTACATTACCTAAAGGATTGCCTGAAACTCTTGCATAAGTAACTGAACATTTACATGCTACTGTATCTCAAACTATCCTATCTTGCATAAAGTATAAAATACAGTTTGAGTGTCTGTAGTCCTGCGTCTGGTCAACCATTATATTCAGCATTATTTATTCCAATATGTTAAATATAATGTCTACATTATTAGCTTACAAATCTTTGATAAAGGTGGATAAAACTATATTAGGAAAACAAAGGGGATAGTAGGTGTTTAACTGCAACAGTCCATTGGGGCTTTGCTTTCTGTTTGCACAGAAATGAGCCTTATTATGTGTTCTCATCTGGCAACAGAGAAAAGGACCAATCTTTTATTTTTAAATCAGAATCCCCAAAGGATCAGATTTCAATTAGCTAATACAAAACTTTACCCAGCACCTGTTCAGACTCCCTGTAGTTGCAGGCAGTTTATTAATTCATGTCAATTTAATATACTTTTTCTTTACATGTAAAGTACTATATTGATAATACATGAGTTTGACTTCATTTACTGACTGTACAATGTGTTCCATATTATGCCAAGACCTGTCCCTGTGCAGAGTATAGCTGCAGTCATTTACTATGCTTCTTACATGTTTTTACTCTTCTATTCTTGAACATCAAAGACAGGCTGGCTAATAATAAATGTATTTCTAGGGTTGGCATACCTGTTCAGTTAATGAAATGAGAGGTAACTTTTATGTGACTTGAAGGACACGAAGTGCCAAACAGTCCTAAGGGCTTTAAAAACTAATTAAAATAAGAAAATCTGGCCAGTGTTCCTTTCCCTGCCCTGCTGAACTGAATGTGCTTATTATGCTGAAACTGTGGCAGCTTACCTAGCTAGGGTGATCGGTGTTGACTCATGCATCTCAGGCCTTTAAATGCGGAGCATAAAATCCTTAAGTCGGTTCTCAAGTGATCAGATACATACCACAAATCAAGTCACAGAAAAAGACACTGGGGAATTTCAATTTCATGGATATATAAGAAAGTCTAGGTTTCGGAAGCATGAAGTTATTAAAAGCAGCCGTTTCCATGCATTCTTTATTTCTGGAAAAAGCAACACTCTTCAAATGCCCATAGAAAAGTTTTAAATACCATTATGTTATTCAGATATAGCCAGCACCTTTGCTTCCCTATGGAACAAAAAATACTTCAGTTGGCCTAATACTACAGGGCCCCTGTGTCATTTTATATTTAGGTCCTGTGGGCTGTCTCATCCTTTGACAAATACATGGATTATGTGATTATAGCATACTCTTAAATATTTATGCACAAAATCAGGACATCTGTATTTTCATAAAGTGTATTATTTGTAAAAAGGAACACTGTTTTAGATAGAAAGTGGCCATAATGGGGTCACATACTCTCAATATGATAGTCATGGCTCCCCCAAAAAACATATATATATATATATATATATATATATATATATATATATATATATATATATATATATATATATATATATATATATATATATATATATATATATATATATATATATATATATATATATATATATATATATATATATATATATATATATATATATATATCCAGGAAATTATTGAGATAAAATGAAGAAATGTAGTAAAATTTCCTATCCAAAATCAAGCTGGCATAAACACAGGCATTATGTATAGATTTTAAACCTCAACTTTTGAATTCCAAACATGCATCATATAGAGTAGAAAACTCAATAGGAACCTGTATTTTTTACAATGTGTTGTAAAAAATGGTAGCGTGTACTACTAAAAATCAATTATATCAGGCACACAGTCCCAAAAATTCTCACCCAATGGATATCTTAGGAAGCTTCACCTTATACAATAAATATGTAACATGACAATAAAAATTTGTAAATTTTTTGCCAGTATCTCTACTTGGTAGAAGCACCATTGTTGGGAATTATAGCTGTAAGTCTAATACATTTTCAAACTATTTTATAACCTAGTTTTCTCAGAATTTAGTTATATATATTTTTTTGAACCAGATTATTTAAGATCTAGAACATTGTTAATAACAATGTGAATATTCTGATTCATCCAGGTCGTGGTATATCTGTAGTAATAAGTCAAATCAACTGGACTTGCTGTGTTTTTCTTGAAGACGTTTCACCTGGTTTGGTGTAACATCTTCAAGAAAAACACAGCAACTCCAGTTGATTTGACTTATTACTACAGATATCAGGAACATTATTTGGGAGTGTTAAATCCTTTGATATGACATATTTTGATATACAGTTGTGTTCAGAATAATAGCAGTCCAACATCACTAAACTGATCAGTCACTGTTTTTGGTAGAAATTATATTTCTACATGGCAAACATACTAGTAACTGTAGTAGAATAATAGAAAACCAAAAGACCCAACAGTCATGATATGAATGCTGCCGATTCGGTGTAATTGAATCATTAATTTAGGCTTGTTCAAAATAATAGCATTTGTAAAATAATAATAACTTGTTCCATAGAATAGCAGTGTGGAATTCATTCATTGGGAGGTCATTCATTCTGTGGAGAAACAGATGTCAATTACGGCCCTTATTTAAGGAAGCAATGCAGCAGATGCTGGTTATAGGGCATTTCTCTCTGAGAAAATTGGGTGTTCCAGACATTGTTCAGAACAGCGTACTTTGATTAAAAAATTGATTGGGGGGGAAATATAAAGAAGTGCAGTGAAAATTTGCTCAGACAAAGCTAATTTACTAAAATGCAAAGTTGCGTTCAAGGTGACGAACACTGGCGAATTTTTGCTAGCGTTAATTCGGCAATGCGAGCAAATCAAAGCGAAGACATGCAAGTGTTCAATTCTGCATATCGCAACTTCGTTAGAGGTCTTCGCTCAGGCTAATTTGCATACGGCGGGAAATTTAAAGTTGAATGGACGTATATGTTGCAGCAAATACATTACACAAGTCCAGGGAACCTTAATAAAGAAAATAGAGTTGTTATAATGCCCTACACATGAGCCCACTGTATAGTTAATGTTCCATATGTTAGAAAATGTATGGGGGAACCCGGTTACCCAAAAAGATTTTAAGGACTTTTGCAGGCTATCACTCTGAAAAAACGAAAAGATGCCAGCATTTTTTGGACTTAAAAATTTTCCACTAAAAAATATGATGTAAGTAACAAAAGAATGAGGAAGATCTATGCACTCCAGTGCAATTCGCCTGGTCTGAGCTGGCGAAAAAAGTTATTTAAATTTATTTAAATCAACGTTTCGGCTCATCTACTCGAGCCATCATCAGGACTAGAAACTGTGCACAACATACCTATTTGAACCCTGTGAAATGGCACCAACTGATGATTGACAGTGATAAGTGGGCGTGGTCACCACGATTCCATAACAACAACAACTGTGAGAAACATCCATGAACAATGTAAAAATCATTCCCATTTAGTGGCCAATGACTCCTACGTACGTGACACCAAACATTTACTGACAATGCTAAAAGAGCTAAGAGTAGCATCGGACATTTTTTTTTAGTCATTATGGGTGTTTCTAGCTTGTATAGGGTTATTCCGCATGATTTGGGAGTTGCGGCATGCAGGAAAGCATTGCAAATACATCATAGCGGATTACCACCGGTTGAATTTCTAGTGACCCTTTTGGACTTGATTTTATCACACAATTATTTTATGTTTCAGGAAACTTATCTACAGACTTCCGGGACAGCGATGGGATCAAATGTTGCTCCCTCCTTTGCTAATATTTTTATGGAAGAATATGAGAATATGGTTGCTAGCACTGGGAGGGAGTAACATTCTAGTCTATAAACGCTACATTGACAATCTGCTGATTTTTTAGAAAGGTACTGAGGGTGATCTCACCACTTTTAGTGAGGCTTTGAACTCCTTAGTTTCCCCAATCAAACTGACTATGTCATATGACAAAGGATAAATTACCTTGATGGGACCATTTACAAACAGGCTGGGGGAGTGGGCACCACACTGTATAAAAAACCTACAGATAAGAATAGTCTGATTTATTCTAGTTCCCATCATCCCCCCTCCCCACATGTCCCGAGGGGTCCTTTTCTCCCAATTTTTGAGAGTTATTAGAAATAACTCTGATCGTGACACAGCTGAAGTACAGCTATTGGAACTGGCTGAGCAGTTTAGAGACCGGGGATACCACACCAAGCTTATTGAAGAACAGCTGGTTAGAGCAAGAAAAACCACTCAAGACAAATTACTAGCTGATTGCAACAAAGTAAGGCAAAAAACGGACCTGATCTTTGCAACGGAGTGGAGCACCTCCAGTGTGCCCATCAAGAACGCTTTGACCAATAGATAGGAGATTATTAACTCCCACCCTCACCTACCATTTTTGAATAAGAAGAGACCCCTTCTTGCCTACAGGATGGGACAAAATTTGAGTGACATGTTGGTAGTTAAAGATGTGCTACCGGATCAGAAAGGTGGACTTACCTGGTTGGGAAAACCCCTCAAGAATGTATGCTATAAGTGTACAAACTGCCTCACATGTGGTAGAATGTTACAGGGCTCTCAGTTCACACATCCAAGGACAGGACATAAATTCACAATTAAATACAGATTAACTTGTATGACTGACCATGTTGTTTATATGATCTGGTGTCCCTGTGGACTACATTACGTGGGTAAAGCTTCCACAACATACAGAGAGAGAATGAACAACCATAGAAGCACCATAAGAGCAGCCCTGGCCACGGGCAAAGCGGATCAGCCAGTTGCTAAACATTGGCTACAATCTAAGCATACTCTTCCACAGTTCAGGCATATGTTGATCGATCACGTGCCACCCCCTAGGAGAGGGTGGAACAGGGACTAACTTCTAACCAGAAAAGAATCTATGTGGATCTATAAACTGGAGACACTAGCCCCAAAAGGGCTGAATGAGACATTGCCCATGTCCCCATTTGTTTAAACCCTTATGTCCTCTGTGAGTTTCACAGAGAAAGACCAGACTCTTTTCTGAGTAACTTTATTATCAATTCTTTGCAACCATGTTTATTAGTGACAGAGATACGTTTACTTTGCAACAGTTATACTATTATGTTTCCATAACATGCATTGCACAAATTGGCAGAGTTGAGATGTGAACATTGTATATATATTCATTCTGTTTTTATCTCCTCTTCTTTTGCTTCCTGTTCAGGATTTTTTTTCCCCACACAGAGCTGGCTGATGTATTCTGACCAATCATTGGGTTAAGGGCCCCATAAAAAGGAACGGTTTGTGTGCAGGTAATATCAGTCGAGGTATGAGTCACATGAGGGCGATTGAATGTTAATCTACCAATGCCAGCAGAGTGATGTAGTTCAACTACCTCCCCACCCAAAAACCATTCTAAGAAAACCGGTACGTTTGGCAGTGATACGATGACTAAGGGCACTACACATGATGCGCAAGGTATGCTCCCCACTGTGAGCCACCTGTTAATGGAGGGGACATACGCAATGTGTGACATACTCTTGTACGGGTGTGCGCAAGTTGTTTTGTTGGGAGTCACGTGAGGCTATTGTCCAATTGGTGGGGAGAGATGACTACACATGCAAACTACTGGGTGCATAGGGCACCGGTGGTTATGGCGATCGGGTAGCATTTAGGGAGGTGACATCTACGATGGTATGACTGCCCAATACACACTCCCTTACCTGGATTGGTGGCGATACCGAGCACAGTGGTGACAATCATCGCCTGGCCTTGTGGAATCAGGTACGATATATGCTTCCCAAGGAAAAAAGGGGAGGCGATCAATACCTATGTTTTATTTAATACTAAGTGGGGTTTATTGCCCTATGAAGTTTTTAACTCACTGGGGTGTTAGAACTGGACTGGCCACTAAATGGGAATGATTTTTACATTGTTCATGGATGTTTCTCACGGTTGTTTTTGTTGTGGAATCGTGGTGACCCCGCCCACTTATCACTGTCAATCATCAGTTGGCGCCATTTCACAGGGTTCAAATTGGTATTTTATTGTGCACGAGTAGACAAGCCGAAATGTTGATTTAACTGAATTTAAGTTTTTCACTTTTTTGTACCAAGTCCTGTTTAGTGCGGTCTGTTTATTGACGGAGAAATAGATATAGATATAGATATAGATATATATCTGTGAACATCTGTGTTCATTTGCATAAAATCTTTCATTTAGAAAGATATATGATAAGTTATTGGCCATTAAAACTAGTGATACAACAACACCATAATTTTTGAACTAGGCCAAATATTGAAAAAAAATTTGTACAAACACCAAATTCTCCCAAAATACTGAATGCTTCATAAAAGGTTTGGTGGAGGGAAATCCTCTGTCAGCCTGTAGAGCCTGCTTTATATACATTCTCACCCAATAATCCTCCCTTTTCCAAATAGTTGGACAGTTGACAGTGCATGGCAACTGCAACACCCTGGGATGGATAATTGCACCTAGAATCAGGGCCGCTCCGGCCATGAGGCAAGGTGAGAATCTTGCCTCAGGAGGCACGGAGCAGCCAGTTACCAGGGGCGGCAAAAAGCCGCCTCTGGTAACTTTAAGAGCCGAATTTCCGTTTTTTAAAACGGAAATTCGGCTCTTCTAGCGCAATAGCGCTCACTGCACTAGCGATGCGGCCCCTCCTCCACCCGCTCCGACGCTGGTAGTTAGAAGAGCGGAGCAGGAGGAGGGGCGGCATTGGGGCTGCTGCCTCAGGCGGCAGCAGCCCCTGAAACGTGCCTGCCTAGAATTATGTGTACAAGGCACATACAATGAGAAAGCCATGTTAGTATGGCTTGTCATTAATTTCCAAGTACCCGTACAGTAAAGTACAGGGCTAGCTGCAGCTCAATATTGGAGATCTGTTTCTCTGTGATTTGTGGGGTTTTTAATCTTTCTAAGGGTTTTTCAAGTTTTTGTTTCATTTCCTTTGTTTGTGTTAATTAAATACCCTAAAGCAAATGATTAAATTGCAACCATATTTCTGTTGTTACACACCTGGGAATTATTAGAACAGATGAAGTGTTTATATAGGTTGCATTTTTTGATGTTTAAAATAATGAAGTTTAAAGTATCCAAAACACTATAAACTTTTTTTTTTTATAGTTTGCATCTTTCCAACTAGCACCTAAGCAATGAATGTTCTGCTTTATATGAAAATGTTTTGATTTGTAGTCCCGTAGAGAGCCATTAATGGCATTAAAATTACTGTTTATCTTGCTTGTTAAGTACTAAACCCACTGTATTCTATACAGCTCATTAGTTATTCTCTATGTAGACCCATGCACTGTCATCCTATTTAAAATGTAATATCTGCCCCCATGGCTACACAGCAACTTTTTTTTTTTTTTTAAAGTTTCTTTTATTCAGCAAAAGGCAAAGTGACATATCAATACACATCAAACAGACACGTGTGATCAAACATGTACAATCCACACAATAGAAGACAGTAGGCATTACAATAAGACAGTACGGTCATCAAGGACAGGTTTAAAGACAAAGCAATCACTGAACATTAGGGTTAGGATATACCTCAAGCCATCTCTCCCAAATCTTCTCAAATTTAGTTGAGGAGCCACGCGCTTCATAAGTGAGTTTAATAAGTGGTAAGGTGCGGTTAACCAAGGCAATCCAATATTGGACTGAGGGAGGTGCAGGCTGAAGCCAATGAAGTATAATGGCCTTTTTAGCATAAAACAGCAAAGTACGGTACAAAAGTTTAACGTGATTCTGTGGAACCATATCTCCCACTACCCCCAAAAGACAGGCTTCAGGAGAGAGGACCTGAGGCAGCTCCAAGTCATCACTCATACATTTAACCACCGCACGCCAAAATCGAGCAATCTTGGGGCAGGACCACAAAATATGTAAGAAATCTGCGGATGGGTCTTGGCATCTGGGACATGCTGGAGATTTGTCGGGGGGCTACACAGCAACTTTACCCTATTTACCCTATATTAAGTAATTACCTTAGTAACCAGGCAGTGATTTAAATGAGAGACTGGAAGATGAAATTAAGCGGCTTGAATGGAAAGGTAAATAAATCAACATTACAAATGTAGCCACACAGAGCAATAACGTCTTGGCTGCCGGGGTCAGTGACACCCAATTTGAGAGCTGGAAAAAGGCAGAAGAGGAAGTCAAATTATTCCAAAACCATACAAAATAAAATATGAAGACCAACTAAAAAGATGCTAAGAATATAATATTCAATAACATACTAAAAGTTTATTTAAAAATTAACTACCCCTTTAAGTTTGTCCAAATCAAGTATTTTTATTTGATTCCAGATCTCTGAAATATAGACAGCCACCAGAAAGCTCAATATATGACATTTTCAGTGATTGCCTAAGAGTGCATATATATTGAATATATATTGCATATATATTTTCAATATATTGAAAAGTACCAGAATCAAAACAAACACAAACACAAAGTACAGTGGTGGGGGGGGGGGGCAGATGGACCAGCAAACAAGGATCTGGAGAACTAACCAGTAATAGCATGTATAGACTAGTGTGAGCCAAATAAGCCAAAGTCAAAGAAAAGGATACGGTCAGGGCAGAAGAAAGATGACCCCAAACTATATTATT
This sequence comes from Xenopus laevis, assembly GCF_017654675.1. Lineage (NCBI taxonomy): Eukaryota > Metazoa > Chordata > Amphibia > Anura > Pipidae > Xenopus > Xenopus laevis. The sequence goes on from NC_054376.1 coordinate 65,328,267, forward strand.
GGAAATCTAATATATGCATGGCTTTGATGCATACTTTTTCTAAATTACAGAGCATATTTTTTATTGCAAAATTAATGCTGTCAAAACAGATTTTTTTGAAACTAGTCATGGTGGCATTTTGTTATAAATAGGAATCCAACAACACATATAGTCGATTAGGTTGGAGGAAAACAAAGACATGTCCATCAAGTGACCTGCCTAACTGCTAGTTGATGCAGAGGAAGGGGAAGATATCTGAAACCTTTCTAATTTGCCACATTGGGGAAAATCCTCAATCCATGAGGTCAATCAGACAAGTCCTTGAACCAACTTTAAACTAAGAGTTCATTTTAGTCAATAAGGTGAGTTAAGGAACTGGCCTCAGACAACATTGCCTGGTTATCAGGGATGACAAAAATGCAGCTCCTGGTCCCTTCAAGAGCTGAATTTCCAGTTCCAAGCGATGTGGACCCCCAGACCCCTCCGGCAGAAAAAAAGGTGAGTGCGGTGGGGGGGGCGCTGAAGCAGCCAGGAGACATGAAAACTATGACTTTTTCGACTTGTCGCACAATAACTAAGACTTTTTCTTATTGTTGCACAAAAGCCAGCATTAAAAAAACCAAAAAACCTCTAAATACACAAATCAAAGAAAGATCTGCCAGTTGTAAAAGGGATATCTGCCATTGACTTCTACATGATTTTGACAGGTTTTAGCTAGAGCTATGCAGATTCAGAATTGCTGCAGTTTTGTTACATAATAAATCCTGGAAAAGGTGTTTTTTTTTTCCCACCACATTTTTGGATTTTTGACGTCAAAAAGCCAGACCTGAAAAAGTTGCAGTTTAATAAATTAGACCCTTAGTGTTGAATGTAAAGAGAAGTAGGAGGTCCCCATTGTGTAGAGCTTCGAAAGTACACATGTTGCACCAATCTCCCAGTGTCATCTACTTTGATGCATGAAAAGTTTAAGACCCCCTTTGGGTGAATGATTAAATGAGACCTAATATATTTCTGCTGCAAAACAAATTTAACAATCCCAACTTATACAGTCCAGATTCAACAAGCCCAGTTTATCAAAATGTAAATTTCAACACCATATATTTTTTTTATTCTGGAAGAGCAAGACTAAATGCACTTATCATCATCATCATCATTTCTTTATATAACGCCAACAAGTTAGTTTTTAACAAACAGAAAATAAATAAGGTATTGCAGTGTATGACAGGATTACAGGGCCCTACTTGCAACTGTTTACAAACAAAAAGGTTAGGGTACAATTGAGACATAATGATTTAAGAAACAAATTTGTAATTTAGAATACATTTATGACTAATTAATTAAGATACAATTTATAAGCTTCCCTAAACAGATTGGTCTTTAGGGAGCATTTTAAAGTTTGTAAGGAAGGAGAAAGTCTGATAGCTTGAGGCAGAAAGTTCCCGCCGAACCAAAGACAGACAGAAGTCAGAAGTAGACGGAAATTGGACAAAGTGATTAGAAGAGATGAAAGCCAGAAGCAAGGCGAAGGTTGCGTGAAGGAGTGTATTTTGAGATCAGAACTGAAATATAGGTATGGGCTTCATTGTTGGGTCTTGAATGTAAATGTTGGTAGTTTGAATTTGATTCTAGAGGAGATTGGGAGCAAGTGAAAGGATATGCATGGGGAGCAGCTGATGTTGAGTGGTGAGATAGTTGAATGAGTCTAGCAGCAGCATTTGAACAGATTGGAGTTGTGAAAGGTGACTTGTTAGAATATCTGCGAGGAGTAGGTTGCGGAAGTCAAAGGAGGGAGATAATAAGAGACTGGATAAGTGTTATTGGGGCAATGTTGCGCAGCTAAATAAGACAAGATTTTGCAAGTGTTTGGATATGTGGTGAAAAAGACAGATAAGAGTCTAAGATAATTCTCAGGCAGCATGCCTGTGTGGTCAAATGTAAGGTGATGTTGTTAACAGTGAGTGAGATCTGAGGGACAGGAGAAGATCTTGGAGGAAAAATAAAGAGTTTTGTTTTAGAAAGATTCAGTTTCAGGTGCCACTAGAACATCCAGGCGGAAAGAGCAGAAAGGCAGTCTGTTACTTGGGAAAGGACAGAAGGAGAGAGAGGTCAGGAGTAGATTGGTAGAGTTGGGTGTCATCAGCATAAAGATGACACTGAAGTCTAAACGACAGAAGAAGCTTTCCAAGACAAGTAATATAGAGTGAGAACAGCAGAGGGCATAAGACAGAGCCTTGAGGAATGATCAGAAAGATTAAAAACCATAGAAGAACATTGCCACTACAGCCACATTCCATGCCTCTGAGGAAGCAGATTGGACTACCGAAACGCGTCAGGCAGTGGGGACAAGACGCTGACCAGCAGGAAAGCAACCACGAGGGATAGGAGAAGCCGGCTCTTTTACTCCTACCCCGGAAAGAACTGGGCAACCTGCAAAGGACAGCTAATTTTATAGAAACGCTTGTGAAACCTTATTAAAATGTGAGTGCAAAATTTTTTTTTATATTTTTTAAATATTTATTAAAACATACTACACAATATAAGTCTCTATTCTATGTGGGAGTGACTGTATGGAGTGAGAGAAGAGGAGAGGGACGCAAGCACTATTACATGCAATCCAAAGATTAAGGTCTTGTAAGTAGGCACTTTAGCCATTCCTTGGTGGAAGCCACACATATGTCGTAAAGTGAAAGGAAAGCACTACTACATGCGATCTAAAAATTAAAGTCCTGTAAGTAGGCACTTTAGCCATTCCGTGGTGGAAGACACACATGCATGCTGTAAAGTGAAAATAAGCACAGCTCCCTAAGTGGAAGACTAAAATAAAGGGGAATCTGGAAAAGGGGAAATAATAAAACACAATATAAACTCTATACACAAGTGTGAAACTACCGTCTTGGAAATACTACACTATATATCCATTTATTCTCCCTTTTTTTGGTTCTGGTGTGCTTGACTCCGTTGCCAAAGGCGCTGATCCATTTTTTATCCTATATGAGCCACGTTCCATAGAAGCAGCTAATGTCTGTACTTTGTACGTGGCAATAATTCAGGGCAAAGTGTATGCCTTAAGAGGATCGCAGAGTAATCTGAGTGACCAGAATCTTGTTGGGTGCGAGTAAATAAAGGTATTACAAATACGTATTCAGAAACAACCACAAAGGACCAATTCATTTTTCTTCAGTACCATGCAGACTTGAAGCAAATGATATCCAGGGATTCTCAATAGCTTGGAATGAGATAACATTACTCGTGTTAGTGCATTTGCAAATGTAAAATGAAAAAACAAATTATTGGTGATAGCTTTTATTATTGGATTAGCGGACTATGCTGAGAGCATCATTGTTAATAGAAAATACAGAATGCAGGCTTCACACTGGCTGACATGATAATCACCCAGCACATAATAATCCTCTCATGTGGAAAATGCACTTATTCAGTAGTATTGCTCACATTATCCACCATACCCTGTATTCTCTTACTGCACATTGTCCCACAAATGGCTCATTTATAAATACTGGAATATAATAGACATAGAGAAATGAAATACACAATGCACTGATTGCTGCCCTGCAGCACACCAGTTGTTGTTAAACTGCAACTCTCACCATCTACAGCTAAAATGAAACATTGACCATTTCTGTAAAACATACTGTAATACATGTTAAGAATGGATAGTAAAGTATCTGGTAACCCCTAAGTGCAGCTTTAGGGGTTTTAAAATAACTATCTACGCTATTAGAGAAAGAAATCTTTCAAGTGAGCTTATGTAAATTTGCCTCATGCTTCACTTTATTCGGTGAATATCAGAGGGTAATCAAAACTCAAGGCTGCTCAAGGCTGCTATTGTGAGGTTACATCAATTGTTATGCGTGTGCACCATTTGTTCCCCATTCTATACCCCATGTAGACTACACCCCAAGTCTACATCCCAACATACATACACACTACACATTTTACTAAAAGTAGATTTTTTTTTGCTTTTCTAGTTTATTACTTTTGTACACTCACACACTTTTGCACATATTTACACAAATTTACACACTTAGAGTTATACAGACATGCATACACAACCACACACATATACTTTTTTTTAGTTCTTAATTTTATCATTTTGTATGTATGTATGTATGTATAACTTTATAAAGCGATGTTAAGGAGCCGCAGCACTGTACTGTGCATAAAAGTACAATATATATATTAAAGTATACATGGGGGAGACATACCTGTATATAGAAATCACATAATAAATATCTACAGAATCATAGGACAAAAAGTGCTATGTGGTAAGAGACATAGTGGGAAGAAGGTCCCTGCCCCGTAGAGCTTACAGTCTACGTAGATGGGAGGCTAACATACAGGTACAAATTGGAGATGAAAAAGTGCACAAGGTGAGGCAGTCAGTAGGGAAAGGACTAGGCTAATGTTCAAGTGGTCCAAAAGTTAGGCTCTTTTTTCTTGAAGAGAGGATTCCTTACGGAGGAATTCAGGGATGGAATTCCAGAGGTAAAGAGCACAAAGATAGAAGGGTTTGAGACGAGAGGTGGCAGTGGATGTGGATGGTGTAAAGAGAAGGTGGCTCTGAGAAGAGCGGAGAAGACGACCAGGATTGTATAGTAAGACAAGTAATGTAGTGAGGAGCTGAGGAGTGAAGGGCTTTGAATGTTCGTAGAAGGGTTGTATATGCTATCCTTTGCTTAACCGGCAGCCACACTAAGGATTTTAGTTGGGGTTGAGTACAGAATGATCCTGGTAGCAGAGTTTAAGATTGATTGGAGGGGAGCTTTGCAGTTTGGTAGTTGGTAGTTTAGAGTAGAAAGACATAGTTACCCATTTTGATTTTGTCAGAAAGTGTACTTACCTATTTTAGAAACGTCAGAATGTGTACTTTCCAAAAATATATGGTTTTTGGGAGGCCTTTGTACTGGGGGTCTTGCGGCACATAATATGCAGTGAGGGGGCTTTGTTCATAGAAGCCAAGAAAATTAATATGTACTATTTTAATTTAGGGGCCGCACATGCCACCTGCTATGGTATATCTAGGCATATTGGGCATGAAACTGCTCAGTAGACCGATGGTGATGTAGAAATTGGATGAGATAATTGTGGAAAATTGCAGTATTTATAAATGACTTTCAAAAATATCATAACAACCACCGCCTTCAAGTGCAGCTTTGCAGCACTTAAGTAGTTTGGAGTAGAAAGACATGGTTAACCCATGTTGGATTCAACAGAATGTGTACTTTACAAAAATATATGGTTTTCAGGGGTCACCATAATTTTTTGAAGCTTTTACCCCACATAAAACTGGCAGTGTTTATAAATTAGGGTAAATGTAAGCCATCAAAAAAGTATGCACAAGGTTGTTTTTGGGGTCTTTACATGTTATATATTTTGATAAACCCATGTGCATTGGGTACCAAACTGTTTAGTGGACCCCAGGAGTTCATATTTAGTGTGTTTTAGCATGGCATCTAATAGTATGTGGGAGATAAGATGCTGCAAGGTAGAGGCTTTGAGGTGATTTTTGGAAATGTCACCGCAATTGCCAAATTTAGGAAAGGTTTGTGACTTGGTGCTTTGGAGTAGAAAGACATGCATACCCAATTTGGATTCGGGGGAATGTTTACTTTCCAAAAATATATGGTTTTCTGGGGTAACATACATTTTTTTACCTTTGCCCCTAAAAAAATGTGTTGATTTTGCAGTATCTTGAATCACAGAACTGGTAGCTCGAATGGAGTGTCTTCATTTTGGGGCCCCTATATGTCACATACTTGGGTAAGCCTATACATGTTGGACATGAAACTGTTCAGCAGACCCCAGGCATTCATATTTAGGGTATAGGGTTTATATTGGTACCTGATAGTATGTTTGAGAAAAGATGCTGCAAAATGAAAGTTTTGAGGTGATTTTGGAAATGTAACCAGAATCACCAAATTTCGGAAAGGTTTGTGGCTTAGTGCATTGGAGTAGAAAGACAAGCATACCTATAAACCTGTATATATTGGACATCAAACTGTTCATCAGGCCCCAGGCATTCATATGTAGGGTGTTTTATTTTGGTACCTAATAGTATACTGCAAGTTGGAAGCTTTGAGGTAATTTTTCAAAAAGGTTTATAAAAAAATTATAAATTTAGGAAAGAATTGCAACTTGGTATTTTGGAATACAAAGTTATATTAACCCATTTTTGAATTATCAGAATCAGTGTAGTTTTATAGGGTAAATCTACTGTTAGTGGAATGTTTGGCCTTGATATCAGATGTATATAGTTTTGTGGAACTGTGCTATGAAAATTTAGTAGTATACCAGGTTTTATAGGTTTTCAACCTATACAAGTGAAAAATCTCCATAAAACTTTCTCTATTTGGTATTGGTGTGATAAAGAGACATAGAACCTTCCAAATCTGCTATGTTCTTGTGCATAAAATAAATGATGTTTCTGATATACAGTATGAGTTTATATTATGGGAAACACAATTTTTTTTAAAAATTTACACATCTTGTTATAGTTATATAAGTGGAATTACAAAAAGAAATTCTATCATATTTTGAAAGCTTATGTTGTCCTGAAAAAAACTATATATAGTTTTCCTTGGTAAACTAAAAGACCACACACTAGGAAAGGCCCTTAAAGTGAAAAGTGTACAAAATGTTCAAAAATGGTCTGACAAAAGTTCTGATTTGGCCAAATCTGCTGGCAGTGAAAAGGTTAAAACATTAAGCTTTTAATTTAGTGCAGCTGAATTAATGGGTTAAAAACTGTCTGCATCTTGTGTGTTTAAAACTCTTTTTCCATACCAGGCATCAAGGAAGCTTACATGCCACAGGAAAGTTGTTGTTGGGAGTATGTGCAAGAACTACACAGTGTTGCTTTATCAAATGATAACTTTTGGCTGGGAGATGCTGTTTTACTGCCTGACTCATTAACATAATTCAGTGATATCCAATGGTGCTTGAAAGTTAGAGGTCTTTCAGTTGGAGTTATCTTTGATGGTCGACCACTTCTGGGTAGGGTAACAATGGCCTTGAATTTCTTTTTGTTCACAATCTTTTGTACACAATCTGTCTGACTGTTGATTGGTGGAGTCCAAATTCTTTAGAGATAGTCGTGTAATCTTTTCCAGCTTTATGGGCATTGACAACTCTTTTTTTGAGGTCCTCAGACACTTCCTTTGTTCAAGCCATGCTACACATACACAGATGTATTGTATGTGAAATCAGGCTTTGCTGGATTCCCATTCTTTAAATAAAAAAGGGTCTGTCACTCACACCTGCTTGTCATTCCATTGACTGAAAATAACAGACACTGATTTCACCTTCATACTATATGTTGATCCTAAGGATTCACTTACTTTTTTACACACACAGATATGTTATTGGATAATTTTTTTCAATAAATACATGAATATATACTATATAATGTATGTGAAGAACAATGAAAACATTTTATCACCATATTCATATGGTAAGAACATTGCTTGAATAAAAGGAGAAATGCCTCCTGAAACAAAATATTAAATAAACACAGGAGTTTGTGTTTTAAATAAAGATCTTGAAGATTCAAGTGTAAAGGTAAACAGAAAAAAGGCCTCAATAGATTAGTAATTAACTGCAGTCCTGCAAATCTGTAAGAAAATGCTTCCTAAAGGTATCTACAGTAACATGTATTTCAATGGAACAACTTAATGTATTCTCCAAACTAACTAATATGTACAGTATGTGTATTTTCTGCGAGAAGTGGGATATACAACAGAACCCTGATTGCATTTCCCAGGCGTTGGTGTCAAAATGGTGCTACATTTTGGGAAACACTAAATACATGGGACATAAAATCTGGGTTCTACTGTAGCTATATTTTGCCTTAGCTCACAAACAAGTTGTTCTTTGAATTTTTGGACAATAAAGTACTGACTCAATGCTAGCAATGGTAGCCTCTGTGTTTATTAAGAAAGTTGGAATGCACAACTTAAAGTAGCAATACCCCACAGCATTTTCCCCCGCCATCTTTCCAAATGACAGATGGATTTCCCACAGGGATAATGTTCACAGTGGATTCTCTATCCTGGGCGCTATTCATAACTGGGTAAAAAAATTAAAGTGATGGATTAAGACATTATTATAGCACCGAAGATAAATTATGTAAGAACTTTTCTTTTGTTGCTGTTTTAATTGGAACACAAGTCCCCTCTAGTGAAGACGAAAATGTAGTTGACAAAACAAAAGACTCCCCACCTGATCAGTGGGCGCAGAAAACAACAAATTTACATATTAAAATAAGTGTTTGAAGCAGCTCTGATTTAGTACATCTAACTTTTCTCATTTATAACCACTGTTACATTTAAAGGAAACCTATACCTTGAAACCAAAAACCTTCACTTAACCAAAAAATAATCATATCACAGTAGGTATACTAAAGAATGTTGCCAAGTTGGCATATATGTCAGTAAATACTTTCTCTTTTACATATTTTCCCATGAGCCATCATTTTGCGATGTTTGTGTTGCACTCACTGATCACCCGATCAGTAGTAACAGGAAGAAATGTGGAAGCAAAAGGAGGCATAACTCTGTCCATTCATTGGCTGACACGAAAGCATGTATTCCATAGTGTTACAAACAAGCCATAGGCCAGATACAAACAGCAGTTTTTATATATGGAATTGTCCAATGGCACATACTATTAGAAAAGCAATTTTTTTTCACAAAAGGGCTTTATTTATATGTAACAGTTTTACATGTGAGCAGTTTTATGGCATTTTATTATTGCAAAATATTCTCATTAAGGTGCTTTTCAGTTTGCTGTTCTATACGTAGTAAAGAAAAAAATTACAAACTTTGAGGGGCAGATCTATTAAGGGTTGAATAGTAGATTCGAATTTTCACATTTCTTTTTGGTGTCAAATTTCACACATATTAGAATATTCGCCACCTAAAACCTGCCGAGGTTTGTTTAATTTATAAATCAGTTACAGAGGTCCATTAATTGCCTTCCTAATATTCCAGTTCTTTTCAGAGGGAAAACTCGATTCAAATTTTCGGGTCAGGACTATTCCATCAAATATAAGACATTCAATTTTCTTCTTAAATAATCTTCCATTCAAGTTGTAAGTATATTCGAATTTAGTATAGTAAAAAAAAATGTACATAAACTTGAAATTCGACCTATGATAAATCTGCCCATAAATTTTTCTATTGGATTAGGAGAATAATTAAATGTATCTCTTCTTGGGGCACCATTCATTCCTCTCTGAAGACTCTGTTCCTCTCTGAACCACAGCCTCATGCATGTCTCACTTTCTTCCTCACTGCCGTTTTCCACCTTAAATTTTTCTCTTTTGCTGCTCCTTACATTTGGATCCCCATCCTTAAATGGCTCTGGAGAGAATCTTCCCTCAGTCTCTTCAAAAATAACTCAAAGCTATGTGCTATGAGCACTCGCATATCATCTGGCACAGTATGGGCAGTTTCAACCACTGTAAACTAAAGTACTTATAATCCTCCCATTGGCCAATCACCATGACTTCCTTACACCTCTTTAATGCTTAGAATTAGAATTTCAATTTATTTATCTTTTGTTATTTGATTAACCCCTGTTTGTTCTTATTAATGTATTGTTCTACTGTTCATCACTGTGCACAAGTAGCACTTGAAATAAAACTGTACATATATACATTCAATCTCTATAAAGAAATATTCATGTTAACTGAATGCAGCACACACCATATTAAGGAACTGATCTGAGTATGCACTGAGGTCACACATCAAATTCATTAAATCCTGCACTGTTTCTTCCACAATAACTGTGCTCTATAAAAGCCCAACAATGAAGAGAACCCACAGCAAGGTGTGGAAATAATGTCCAATCATATTTCATTTTTCCAGTTGGCACAGTAGGCTGATGGGCAGGCCCGGACTGGCAATCTGTGGGTTCTGGCAAATGCCAGAGGGGCTGCTATAAGGTGCCATAGAAAGTCAGTATTTAGTGGGCTGGTGGGGCCTTTTTGGGCCTCTTTGTGGGCTGATTGGGCCTCTGTGTACCTGAAATGCCAGGGCCTATTTTAATTCTCAGTCCGGACCTGCGATGGGTATTACATGGTGTGTAAATGTTAAAAGAGGTGAGCTCAGATTCTCTGAGATTTAGGGGCAGCCATGAAGTCTAGAAACCAACAGGCAGGTTCTGAAGCAAACAGACCTCTAGTTTGGAGGCTCTTCATTAATAAAAGGACACATATCTTAAAATCAGAAAGATAAGAACATGAAGTCCAAAGTACATAAATGAAAGCATTCAATAGAAATCACACATTTACATCATATGAGAGTTATTTAGGATATATTTTTTGAAGGGCCATGCAAATTCTTAGAAAAATAGCATATTAGGGCAGAAACACACAATGCTATTTCGGGAGATTAGTCGCCCAGTGACAAATTATTTTTTCTTCAGGCGACTACTCTCCCAGAACTGCCTTCCTGCCAGCTAAAATGTAAATCGCCGGTGGGATGGCACTCGGATCGATTCAGCTTTCCTAAATCGCCCAATGTTTCCTTGTGAGGCAAATTATTCTAGATAGCATTTAACTGCTGCCTAAGGCAGCAGCAGCCCCTTGCATCCAGCTTTATACTTGTTGTGTTTTGGTAGTGGAGGATGAGTAGAGTATAACTTTATTAGCAGGTTCATTCAGCCAATACACTTCAACAGTAGCTTCACTCTGACACCCCAAGCTGTATAGAAAGTACTGGGCATGCACAGCACAACTCATGCACAATGACACCTACAGGCCTTTTGTCTAAAGTTTTGTATAAACACAACAATACCTTTATACCTTCGTTTTCCGAAGTCGCCTGGATGACTATTCTCCTCCAGTATCTTTGTGTACCTCTGCCCGAAGAAGGGGAAGGCAGTCTCATGAAATGCTGTTGTGCTAGCTGCCTCACTAATAACAAAAAAAAGAAATGAGTGATTGAATTTGAGTGGAATGTGTTGGTTAAGAGCACCCAGATCATATAGACACGCTTAAGGGGTGATGAATACATAGCTTTTTATTTTGTGAAAACTACTTTTGTAAAAAAACAACAAAAAAACCCCCAAAAAAACTTATTTTCAAAAAAATGTCCAGCTATGATTTATTAAAACATGCGTATGAATCATTTACATACCTTTTGGTATCTGCATGTTACTTATTTTAATTATATGGATGTTTATACATTGATTTACAAAAAGCAAACAGCAGATGAAAATATTCTATAACTCTCTGTGGTCAGATAAACTTGTTGCATGTGTGTAATATTCTTTAATTACATATTGTTATTCCCCAGAAGGCAGAGAAGCCATGAATTCCCCCATGAGCCGGAAACCATTACTCATTCCCACGGCAACAGTGACAAGGTCCCTGCGACAGGGGGCTCCAGTGACCTGAGGTGGCAGCTCTCATTAGGAGAGAGCTGCTCATCTATAAATCAACATGTCACCATGGTGAGATGGTTCTGCTGGCAGTATGCAAAGCTGGGAAGTTCTGCTTCACCTATCTGTGGGTAATCTGCAGCTAATCATCCATTATGCAATGACACCTTCCCCTGACTCCGCATATTCCATTTTCCTTCATGAAATGGCTATGAGATACAGACTTCACAAGTACTTTTACATTTAATGGAGTACAGCATATATTTGTTTATCTCCACATAATGGACAGCTAGCTGAACCAGGCAATGCAAAAACCATAAGGAGATATGAATCATCCAGGAGTTTATCTGTGGTAGGAAAGATCAATCTGTAGCCCTCCCAAAGCTAGTAAGATTCTGGGACTTGTTATTCAGCAATATCTGGAAAGAGTTTGCTCAACACCTATTTATATTTGAAGCAGCAATACCCATTTCTGCCTATTCTTTGCTGCACAAAGTAGGACTACAGGTTACAGTGAAACGATGCAGTAAGTATTTCTGAATGCTTTTCAATGTATTCTCTTATGCTTCAAATTTTAAGAGAATCTGTCATATAATAACCGTTGCTATAACTCAACACAAGCAGATACCTCCTATCCGCTTACCAATGCTCGATAATTGTTCTAAATATTTTGGGGCCTATTTATTAAACCTCTAAAAACTTGAATTTTTAGAAAAAAAAAAAAAAATTTTTTTGAGATTTATTATGCTCCAAAACTGCAAAAAAATCATAATCTGAAAATACTCCAGCTAAAACCTGCTACAATCCAAGTTAAATTACTAATCAGCCTTATATTGTGACATTTATATTCTATGTGTACTGTATATTGTGAGTTGGTCCCTAAGCTAAGTAAGTGACCGCAGCACAGATCATGTGCAGTGAATCGGCAGAAAAGAAGATGGGGAGCTACTGGGGCATCTTTGGAGGCACAGAGTGCTAAAGGGCTGTGGTTGTCTTGGGCTAGTACAGAAGCCTAAAACATAATGTGCAACATTTCTAGCCTACTTCATAAGTTCTCCTTTAAAGGGATTCATTAAAATATCTAGAGGGGAAATGGCAAATTGGACAACTGTGGGAGTAAAAGAGAGAAAGAGCCTGCTTGCTCAGCGAGTAATAACAGGGACAGTAATTGAAATAAATGAAGGGTTTAGCACAGACACATCGGTGGCCATGCTTCCATTGGGGTTTATTAACACATAGAAATTGTTAATTGTGAAAAAGCTCCACTTAAAGGGTGATTTCTCAACCTTTTAATTTAAATTTTTTATTTGATTCAAAATTTTTTGACTCCAAGTTCAAATTATGTAAATGTTCAATATTTATTAAGCAATAAAAAAAAAAAAAATCAGAAAAACTCAAATTTAAAAACCTTTTGACAGCTTGTTGACCCATTGAAAATTATGGGTAAAATGCAAATTTCATACATTCAAGTTTTTTTTCCCCACATTTTAATTTCACAGTGTTTAGATTTAAATGTTTTAATAAAAAATGTACACAAATTTGAAACATGATAAATAAACCTTTAAATGCTTTTGTATACTTTATATTTTCCCTCAATATATATATGCCACAAACTAAACCACATAGTAATACTGAGCTGTATGTTTCACTGACTAAGAAGAAAATAATGAAATTTTAGACGAGAAACTGAAAATGTCAGAGACATGCCCAATCGGGACTTTCAAACACAGAAATTCCACCTCTGTTCCCATGCTTCCCAAACCCAAACATTACACAAAATGCAAACACTGCATTCACACACTTGCAAATCAAGGTAATCAAAACCACATCACAAAAGACCTTTCCCCACTGAGCATGGCCTGAGAGATTGCAATTTGCAGATCTGATACAAAAAGCCAAGATATGTCAGTCAACTGTGCTTATCACTACTGCTTAGTTGACAGATATTTTACAAACATAAGGAAGAGGCCAAAATAAATTGATAGAGAGAAAATCAACGTTTAAAGATAAAAGTAGCAATGATGGGTTATGGAACAAAAAATGTCTTTGCAGAAACAGCCATACAAATAATATATACTCAGTGCTGTTTTGCTGGCTAGAGGGCGTTTGGTATAATTTGTGCAGATAGATGCAATTTGCACATGCAAAAGAAGAAGCAAGACAGCAGGACATGATCATAGACTTGCATGGCCTTTAACTGAATGCAGTTCAACCAGTGCACAAATAGGGTTAAAAGGCTTGTGCAAGGTCTGGTCAATGTAGGTATTAAGTACAGTAACTAAATCCATTTTAAGCAGAGTTCAAAAACACTCCAACCTAACACCATAATTCATTAGGCAATATAAAAACTTGAAAATAATGATTTTAGCATTAATGTATTCCTATGGAATGATGGTTCTCTTTATTAATAGGAAAGTTAAATGGACACATCCTATTGAAAACTCTGTGACTTAGTCTAGTCTATATGATGGAGAGATAAGGCCAAAAACGAATCTATTACCGATACAAAGGTGTCTTTTGAGACACTTAAAAAAGGAAAATTAATATCTCCCATTAGAAAAGCAAAGATCATTTTTTTTTTAGCACTGACCACTGCAACTATCTAAAAAAAAAATTCTGGACAAAATAACAGTATTTTGCATTCTTTTCTTCACAGTTTGGTAAAAACATAACTCAAATACATTTTCTCATTACAGGTCAACACATCGTTTAAGATGGAGCTTTATTTTCTCCCTTCAAATATTTGACTGCAAACACCGGAAACATCAAATCCCTGAGGGTTCAAATTGCCTTTTGCCTTTGCCATCCCATCAACCCTGATAAGAAGCAATGCCAGGCTTCATTTAAAAGGAGTTCCCTCTCTTTCTACATTCATATGTGATTTGGGAGAAAGCTGTGAATGACTAATTATCTAGGGTTGCTGGAATACCAAGGAAAGACAATATATCCAAAAAAAAAAAAAAGTATCTTAATGTAGTTTTATTAATATAACATGGACCACATGCAATGCAAAGTTTGGTGTAGGAGAAATAATATATTTTTTGTTTGGTTTTAATTTTTTTCTTAAATGTTTGGTTTTCCTTTTAAATCAGTGGTGCTTTAGGTAATTTACCTACAGGTATGAACAGTCAGTCATTCTCAAGCAATACTCCACACTCTGTTTTAGTTTGGGATAGGAAAGGATAGTTGAGTGTTCAGCTTCTATGACCTTACTTTCTGCTAATGATGATTACAATGCATATTTTCTTAACAGCAGCACACACTGAGCTTGTGCCGCTTTACTGATGCTCAAAAGATGACCTAATTGCACCCTCTTGAAATAATGCAACACACGTTTATAATATTTATTACTGAATATATGTTCATTTCAATACATATTCACTCAATAAATATCTAGTTAATTTTATATAGGATGAATATACCGAGTAGTAAGAGGGCAAGACCTATTTTCCATCTTGTAGCTGCGTAGTCCAACCCCCAAAAGGCTAGCACTATGGCAAGTGGAAATTTGTTGTGTGAATTCACTGGCAAAGGAAAAGATTGTGTGATAGTAGTGGAAGTAGCGGTTTAATGGGTGAAAACGCGATTGAGGTATTGGGTATAAGTTACATAGTTACATAGTTAAATTGGGTTGAAAAACAGACAAAGTCCATCAAGTCCATCAAGTTCAACCCCTCCAAATGAAAACCCAGCATCCATACACATACCCCTCCCTACTTTTAATTAAATTCTATATACCCATACCTATACTAACTATAGAGCTTAGTATCACAATAGCCTTTGATATTATGTCTGTTCAAAAAATCATCCAAGCCATTCTTAAAGGCATTAACTGAATCAGCCATCACAACATCACCCGGCAGTGCATTCCACAACCTCACTGTCCTGACTGTGAAGAACCCCCTACGTTGCTTCAAATGAAAGTTCTTTTCTTCTAGTCTAAAGGGGTGGCCTCTGGTATGGTGATCCACTTTATGGGTAAAAAGGTCCCCTGCCATTTGTCTATAATGTCCTCTAATGTACTTATAAAGTGTAATCATGTCCCCTCGCAAGCACCTTTTTTCCAGAGAAAACAACCCCAACCTTGACAGTCTACCACATAATTTAAGTCTTCCATCCCTCTAGTGTGTCAGGTGACAGAGGAAAAAAACTATGTACAAAGCTAAAGAGTATTCTTCTTTTTCATCTGTAGCTTTGATAGCCATCATCTTGCAAGTAGAGCCCTGTCATCCAAAGTACATAAAAAGCATAATGTTCATATTGTTGGTAATATAGCTGTGAAAAGGTTATAATGTCTTGCCGTCACTAAACTTTACAGAGGGTTGCTATTGATTACAACTCCATTTGACAACTGCAACAACATTAATGCTTGGCTCTGCAGAAATGAGAATTCACACGGGTTCCACCAACACAAGAAAATCAATGTGTCAAGCAAGAAAGAAATGCAGGCACAGGCTGTCCATCAGAGGGAACACAGGCTACTGCCAGCCAAATAATCTACAAAGCTTTTGTTCAATGCACCATGTATTCTGCTGCTGTTTAAAAAGCTTATACTTAAAATGCATATATTGTAGTGAGATTTAGAGGGGTTTAAGCAATGCTTGCTATAATGTGGGTACCCAGCCACAAACCCTTCAGCTGTTTTCAGATTCAAATACATTTAAAATTGAACTTATATCGCTTTTGTCTTCCATTCAGGCATCATTTAAATGTGTCAAATGTGGCAAAATACAGGTATCAGATCCATTATCTCGAAACCCGTTGTCCAGAAAGCTCTGAATTATGGAATGGCTGTCTCTCATAGACTCCATTTTAGCCAAATAATCCAAATTTTTATAAGCAAGTTCCTTTTTCTCTCTTATAATAAAACAGTACCTTGTACTTGATCCAAACAAAATATTACTAATCCTTATTGGAGGTGAAACCAACCTATTGGGTTTATTTAATGTTTACATGATTTTCTAGGTATGAAGATCCAAATTTTGGAAAGATCCGTTATCCGGAAAGGCCCAGGTCCCGAGCATTCTGGATAACCGGTCCCATACCTGTATTTGACTTCCAATCTTTCCAGTCCCCACCCCTTGTCTTATACCCCCATCTTTTCCTTTAAGATTGTTAAGCTGTAATGAGCAGGGCCCCTCTGTAACTTTGCAGTTATAGAATACTTATTGGAATTATGTGCATTACGACTGAGCTGCCTCCATGTTAGGAATTGCAAAGAACTGCTGCTGGTTACAAATGAGCACGGTGAATAAAACATTTTCTAGTTAACAAAACTGCCACGCGTTATCAAGCTTGCACATTTTTCATAATGAAATTATTACTTTCCTATCATCATTTTATTAGCATACTGTAAACAGACTGCCGCCTGAGTGTGTAATCACCCAGCGTGAGAACTGATCTAGTGTTTTATAATAGCAGCCATAAGAAAATAATTTTATAATTTCACAACAAGAAATGTCCATGTTTCTGAATGATAAGCATTTTGGTCTGAAGCAAAACCAATCAGTCCAACACACACTGGCATTAAGACACAGATACCTGCAGGGAGAAGAGAGTGATGGTGTATTTTATATATGGACTAGTATAGCCTGACCTCACACACATACTCAAAATCCAATTCTTGTTAATTGACACGTGTGCATGAACACACACATTCTAAGATTTAATTTCTGTTCCTGCCTATAACTGTGACCTTTATGTTAGCTTCAACCATCGTACAGCCCATACACTCTATACTGTAAGTAGCTGACAGCAGAGCTCTATCAAGTAACTCACACGTTTCACTCATATAAAGCTTAACCCTTCCCCTGCAAAGCAGCTGGGGACATTATGGGGTCATGTACTGGATGAAAAGCTTTTTTTCGATTCATAAGAAATGTAGAATCTACTTCACCAGCACTCGGTCTGGTTCCCACAAGATTCTACATGACAACAAAAAGGTTAAGAACGCAAGTCAAAGACAGGCACATGGGTTTACTACACACAATTCAAGTGTAGGTAGATGAATACAAAAGTAAAATTATGTTATAACCTGTAGAAAAGCTAAAAATGACAGGGCTTCATGAGATAATATTTTTATGATCATATATATATATATATATATATATATATATATATATATATATATATATATATATATATATATATATATATATATATATATATATATATATATATATATATATATATATATATATATTTATTGTGACAGGGCGTTTGGGAAACACCACTGTCTTAGAGGAAAAGACACATAAAAGAGTGCATTTAAACTGCATTGTATGTGCTGCAAAGGAATACTCGGCTCAGGTAGGGTTAATATTCCCTCTCAGCCAGGTAATTAAGTGGCAGCTGAGAGAGGATCTACCTGGAAATGTAAAAGGGCTGTGTGAGTACAGTTCAGGGCTCTCCAGGGATGTGAGGGGCTGTGAGAGACAGAGCTGGGCAGAAGGATCTTTTCTGCCAGCAAGAGAGTTCCAGAGCTTGGAGCCTAAATCCCTTGTGGGGAAAGAAAGAGGAAAGGACTGGCAGAAGCTAGTGAGACTGAGTCCCAGGAGGGTAAGCCAGCAGGGCCGAGTGTGAAGCCCAAATACTTCAAGGTGCAAGAGGGTACTATACCCTGCATGTACTACAGTGAAGTTGAACTATATCCTGAACATTTTTCTGTTGCCTTTTTGTTGGGAATGTCCAGTGCTTAATAAAGCTGTGTTTTGGTGTCTTTGTCTCTAAGCTCCAAATTCCTATGCTACCTGCCTACCAAATGCTAATCCCCCCATAAAAGTGCATGTGCAGGCCAGTGGCATGTCACTCTATATCTATCTATCTATCTATCAATCTATCTATATATAATCTATCTATCTATATATAATCTATCTATCTATCAATATATACATACACACACACACACACACACACATACATACACACACGTCCTCTGCACTCAACACATTATCAACACATTATCCCTCCTCCCCCCTGGCCTACCCGTCCCGCTGGGTAAATGCCCCTAACTTGTTACTTACCCTTCTGCGCAGGTCCAGTCCAGGGAGTTCACAGACGACATCTTCTTCCACGCGATCTTCCTGCTGTGAGGGTTAATTAACCCTCGATATTCGACCCTTAGTGAATCGGCCCCTTAGTGGTGACTATTGAATTGCCTCATCCAATTTTCCCGCCAGTGAGAGAGAGAGAGAGAGAGAGAGAGAGAGAGAGAGAGAGAGAGAGAGAGAGAGAGAGAGAGAGAGAGAGAGAGAGAGAGAGAGAGAGAGAGAGAGAGAGAGAGAGAGAGAGAGGATAGAGAGAGAGGATAGAGAGATAGAGAGAGATATACAAGAAAATAAAACCCAGGAATTCCACAGATTCTCTTTCAAATTCACACATTTCTAATTTCACGTACAAGCGGTGGGTTCTGAGACGAGTAAAGACTTTTTTCAAATGAATTCGATGCTCTTGAAGCGACTGTGAAAAAATAAGGATATCATCCAAATAAACAATTGCAAAAATATCAAGAAAGTCTCGTAAGACATCATTTGCAAAATGCTGAAATGTTGCGGGCGCATTCCAAAGCCCAAATAAGAGAGAGAGAGCAGCACTAACAATGAGCTCCTGAATTTTCATCAGTTTATACCTTGTAATGAGCCAATTGAAAAACATAAACTGGAAAACTACCAAGCATAAGGGACACCGAACAAACTAAGCCTAAGAAGTCAGGAGAAAAAAGAAAGAAAAAGAAGAAATTTAAGATTAAAGACTAAACAACCAGATCATCTTGAGGACACACAGCAAACAACAGGAAACAACAAAAGCATCAGCAACAGCAGACCTGATAGAACCCAGACCTGAAAGAACCCAGAGCACTCCAAGGTAAGGACATCTGGACCGAATATCAGAACCTTATCATTAGGTCATATAGAAATAGGAACTAAGAAAGCAAATTTCAAGTATTCTTAAAATGGAAAGTTCTAATGTAGCAACCAATGTATCAAATGCCCTTTCCACAGACCCCAGTACACAATACATAGCCAGCAGGGGGTCCAACACCCTGGAGATCAAATACTCAGAAGGGGAGAGAAGCAGCCAAGCACGAAAAGCCATAAAACAGGCAACCATAAGGGCTAGTCCACACGGGGAGATAGCGACGCGTTTGCGGTCGCGGCGACAAAGCGCCGCGACCGGCGCAGGCGACAGTTTTGTATGGGCGCCTATGTAAAAACGCCTGTGCTAACCACACGAGGCAATGCGCTTTTCAACAGTCGCCTGAAAAAGCCTGGCGAGGCATTTTCAGGCGACTGTTGAAAAGCGCATCGCCTCGTGTGGTTAGCACAGGCGTTTTTACATAGTGTCCCAAAAGCCTTTACAAAAGAAGCCTGAAGCCACATTACCCAGTGGCCAGCCAACAGCTAATCCAGCAAATAGCAACGATAGCCAAGATCTCAGGAATACTGAACAATCAGCTGAACCCCCCCCCCACAACCCAAACAGAGAACAAAGCAACCAGCAACCATCACAAAAACAATGCAACCCAAATAGCATTCTGGAAGGCAGCACCACCACACTGACACCCTCTTCCCCCCACACACCACTATATTCCAACATTGTACTATTAATGGACTCTAATGGAAAGTACATCAACACAAGACGTCTCTTCCCAGGAAAGCAAGTCACTAAAATTCACTGCGAAACCACTGAGAAAGCATCAGAAATCATTCAAAAAACATTTTCTTCTGAGCCCACACACATTGTACTACACGCAGGCACAGTGAAACCAGCGCTCATCCAGCGCGAGGTATAGGCAAAACAAAAGGGAGCAAGAAATGTATTCTCATATAGTGTAGTAATTTTTTCATAGATGGATTACACCCCTTGTGAAATTAGATTATTTCTAAAAAGGTGCCTCCTCCAGATTATACTATTTGCCGTGCTTAGAATTTACACACTGAGGTGAGACTCATGTGAGAATACTCACGAACGTTTAAACGAAGTTTGGGCGTTTAGAAATATAGTTAGATGTTCATCCCCTCAATTTTCTCCAGGCTCTGTGGCTTGAAAACAATGCGCTGACATAGTGTAAAACCGTCACTTTTTTAATCTCAAAAATATCAATAAAATCACACTCACAATATTGCTGTTAAAATATCGCATTTAAAATAAAAGTCACCAGTCCGCCATCTGTAGGAGTCACTCAGGCAGCTGGTATGGTTGTTACTTGCCGGCGTCTCGACCGCCTCGTGTGTCCCAGTGCGCGTATGGATGACGTCACTGCCCGACGCGTTTCGTCTACCGACTTCCTCAAGGGCTTCAGAGCTGTCAGTGCGCATGTCGCCTTTTGAAGAGGCAGCGGATCCGCTTACGTATTCCTCCCTTCCGCTCCTCTGTCATGTCTGTTTATATGTTGCTATGGCAACATCTTTCCAGCGAAAAAGTCTCTACTACATTGCCACAAAACCTAACTAACTATTCCAATCACGGGGGAAAATTTTTTCATATATACACACACACTTTCCTCATTATTAAATGGATTTATCCTTATATCCCCAACCTCTTCAATCTTTACCATTAAAATATCTGAGCAATTTTGACATACACCTAACCGTCGTGGTTAAAATCTTAGAGCATTTGGAATGATTTATATAAACAATAGATATATATTTCTATGGCTATTGGATTATTACATACAATATGCGTTACTTATTCTCATTAGGTTATAAAAAAGCTCTCAGATTAATATCTACATTGAGTCCTTTAGGCGTAAAGGTTTCTAAACTGTAAATCCAACGACTTTCGCACTGTAGGGTGGTTTTTACCAAATCTCCCCCTCTCCATCCCTTTTTCACTTCTTCCACCCCCCAATATTGTAAGCTAGCAGGATTCATTCCGTGGGTATCTTTGAAGTGTTTAGAGACACTATGTTTCTCATTTCCTTTTTTGATATTATTAACGTGTTCTCTAATCCTATCTCTCAATTTCCTATTAGTTTTCCCCACATATTGCAATCCACATGCGCATTGTAGGCAATAGATCACATTTTTTGTTGTACACCTGATACTCTGTTTTATTTCAAATTCCTTTTTATTTACTTCTGAAACAAATTTTTTCTTTTTTCTCCCATATTTACAGGCCACACACAAAGAACATGGGTAAAAACCAGCCCATGTATGTTCTTTATGTGTTTGCTCTTTTGTGGTACAATGATTATTAGTTAGAATTTGCTTCAAATTATTTGCTCTTTTAAATACTACTTTCGGTTTATCTGGAATAATCTCCCGCAGTTCTAAGTCGCATTGTAGTATTCCCCAATGCCTTTTGATGATTTTACCTATACTTTTCGCTAGTGGGTTATATGTGGTCGAGAATACTATCTCTTGTTTTGTTTCCCCTTTATTTTCTTTTTCTTTTTCTTTTCTTACCATTAGGTCTGTTCTTATTATTTTGTCTACCTTTTCTCTGGATTCTTTTATTGTTCTCTCTTTATATCCCCTTTCCCGAAATTTGTTGCTCATCTGATCTAGTTGTTCTTCTAGCACTTGTTTTTCGCTGCAGTTCTTTTTTATCCTACACATTTGACTGAAGGGGATACTTTTTATCCACTGTGGATGATGATTACTGTGTGGTAGTACATAATTATTCGCATCTACTTCCTTAAAGAAGGTTTTAAAGTGTAATTGTTTGTTTTTTGAGTAAATCTCCAAATCAAGAAAATTTATTTTTTCATGGCTATAGGTCAGTGATAGGTCAATATTCAGATCATTTTGATTTAGAGAGGCTACATACTCACATAGTGAGCTTGCTGACCCCCTCCAGACAAGCACTATGTCATCTATGTAGCGACGCCATAGGACAAGGTCCGCTCCCAGTTCCAGATATGGGAGAACATAACATTCTTCCCAATACCCCATGTGCAAATTTGCATAACTGGGCGCGAACCTCGTACCCATGGCTGTCCCACATGTCTGTAGATAGTACCTGTCCTGAAACCAAAAGAAATTGTGTTCTAGAATAAATTCAATGCCCTTTAAAATGAACTCCTTTTGAGGGGGTGGGATCTGTTCATCTTTGCCCAAAAAATGTGCTGTAGCTTTAAGTCCTTGATTATGTCGTATTGAAGTGTACAAGGATTTAACATCCAATGTTGCCAATAGCATATCTGGCGTCCATTCTAGACTTTGTAATGTGCGAATGACTTCAGCGGAGTCTTTCAGGTAGGTAGGTAAGGATATAACGTATTTTTGCAACATTCTGTCAATATATTGCGACAGGTTGCTTGTTGGTGAATTTATTCCTGATATAATTGGTCTTCCTGGTGGATTGGCCAAATCCTTGTGAATCTTTGGAAGGCAATATAATACAGGCAACACTGCATGCTGGATTTTTAGATATTTAGATTTTTTTTTTATTTTCTTGATTTGGAGATTTACTCAAAAAACAAACAATTACACTTTAAAACCTTCTTTAAGGAAGTAGATGCGAATAATTATGTACTACCACACAGTAATCATCATCCACAGTGGATAAAAAGTATCCCCTTCAGTCAAATGTGTAGGATAAAAAAGAACTGCAGCGAAAAAAAAGTGCTAGAAGAATAACTAGATCAGATGAGCAACAAATTTCGGGAAAGGGGATATAAAGAGAGAACAATAAAAGAATCCAGAGAAAAGGTAGACAAAATAATAAGAACAGACCTAATGGTAAGAAAAGAAAAAGAAAAAGAAAATAAAGGGGAAACAAAACAAGAGATAGTATTCTCGTCCACATATAACCCACTAGCGAAAAGTATAGGTAAAATCATCAAAAGGCATTGGGGAATACTACAATGCGACTTAGAACTGCGGGAGATTATTCCAGATAAACCGAAAGTAGTATTTAAAAGAGCAAATAATTTGAAGCAAATTCTAACTAATAATCATTGTACCACAAAAGAGCAAACACATAAAGAACATACATGGGCTGGTTTTTACCCATGTTCTTTGTGTGTGGCCTGTAAATATGGGAGAAAAAAGAAAAAATTTGTTTCAGAAGTAAATAAAAAGGAATTTGAAATAAAACAGAGTATCAGGTGTACAACAAAAAATGTGATCTATTGCCTACAATGCGCATGTGGATTGCAATATGTGGGGAAAACTAATAGGAAATTGAGAGATAGGATTAGAGAACACGTTAATAATATCAAAAAAGGAAATGAGAAACATAGTGTCTCTAAACACTTCAAAGATACCCACGGAATGAATCCTGCTAGCTTACAATATTGGGGGGTGGAAGAAGTGAAAAAGGGATGGAGAGGGGGAGATTTGGTAAAAACCACCCTACAGTGCGAAAGTCGTTGGATTTACAGTTTAGAAACCTTTACGCCTAAAGGACTCAATGTAGATATTAATCTGAGAGCTTTTTTATAACCTAATGAGAATAAGTAACGCATATTGTATGTAATAATCCAATAGCCATAGAAATATATATCTATTGTTTATATAAATCATTCCAAATGCTCTAAGATTTTAACCACGACGGTTAGGTGTATGTCAAAATTGCTCAGATATTTTTATGGTAAAGATTGAAGAGGTTGGGGATATAAGGATAAATCCATTTAATAATGAGGAAAGTGTGTGTGTATATATGAAAAAATTTTTTCCCCCGTGATTGGAATAGTTAGTTAGGTTTTGTGGCAATGTAGTAGAGACTTTTTCGCTGGAAAGATGTTGCCATAGCAACATATAAACAGACATGACAGAGGAGCGGAAGGGAGGAATACGTAAGCGGATCCGCTGCCTCTTCAAAAGGCGACATGCGCACTGACAGCTCTGAAGCCCTTGAGGAAGTCGGTAGACGAAACGCGTCGGGCAGTGACGTCATCCATACGCGCACTGGGACACACGAGGCGGTCGAGACGCCGGCAAGTAACAACCATACCGGCTGCCTGAGTGACTCCTACAGATGGCGGACTGGTGACTTTTATTTTAAATGCGATATTTTAACAGCAATATTGTGAGTGTGATTTTATTGATATTTTTGAGATTAAAAAAGTGACGGTTTTACACTATGTCAGCGCATTGTTTTCAAGCCACAGAGCCTGGAGAAAATTGAGGGGATGAACATCTAACTATATTTCTAAACGCCCAAACTTCGTTTAAACGTTCGTGAGTATTCTCACATGAGTCTCACCTCAGTGTGTAAATTCTAAGCACGGCAAATAGTATAATCTGGAGGAGGCACCTTTTTAGAAATAATCTAATTTCACAAGGGGTGTAATCCATCTATGAAAAAATTACTACACTATATGAGAATACATTTCTTGCTCCCTTTTGTTTTGCCTATACCTCGCGCTGGATGAGCGCTGGTTTCACTTTGCAGCTTTGAATTGGATTCGTATGCGGGTCTGAGGGAGAACAGACCTTTTGGAAACCGGCAGAGGAAGTGAACCATCAAGACCTTTGATATCCTTTTTATTATATACACACAGGCACAAACAATATTAACAATAAAGAAGAAGACATTGTAGGCAAATTATTCCAACTCACAGAGACTGCACAGAAACGATTCCCCCGCTCCATGATAATACTGTCCTCCCTACTCCCAAGGAGGGATATACCCCATCACATTATACAGAATATCAATGCAGAACTGGTAGACAAAATCAGCTCCATACCAAACACACAGCTGGCACAACATTCCCTCATAACTGCCCATCACCTGTATGATGAGAAACACCTGAACAAACAAGGAGTGAGCCTTCTAGCAAAAGAAATAAAGGATATTGTTCTGAACAGACCTCCCAGGCCTGGCACAAACCATATCAACCCCAACACAGAACCAACAACTATAGTAAGCAGACCTCAAACCTCATCAATGACAACCCAAAACAGAAACAGTACCTATCCAAAAGGGGGATCACAAAGATGGCATGAGTATAGAAAACCACCTCCCCAAAACTGGACACAGAGGATCCCTCATGCTACCAACATGGAGGAGATAAGACACCTCCTCAGCACATTATGCAACAAACTTATGTGATTAAAGTTTAAAATAACAAACCTACACCAATAACCAGTTAGAATCTGATTTGATGCATGAAATTGAGCTCACTACAAGGTATACATGGATATATAATGAATTCACTCATAATTAGTAGCTGGAACATCCAGGGTCTGAATGCTTCAGCCTTTGGATCAAAAGTAAATGATCCAGACTTTAAACAGAGACTGTATGGCATTGATATACAGATCCTCCTGGAAACATGGACACGGGCAGAGGACGAATCCTTGGTACCCATTGGCTACAGGGAGTTTTTGGTTCCTGCCCAGAAGAATAAAACCACCAAACAGGGCCGCTGTTCAGGAGGGGTATTAGTCTGGTACAAGGAGGAGCTGCAAGAACATATTAGAGCAATAAAGAGAGGAGTCAGTCATATCTGGATAAAAATAAGCAGCACATTATTAACCTCTCAGACAGACATATACCTATGTGCAGCATACATCCCCCCACCGGAGTCCCCGTATTTCAGCCCAGATAATTATGTGATCCTAGAAAGGGAGGTCTCACACTTCCAGTCCCTGGGCCGAGTGATCATATATGGAGACCTCAATGCCAGAACAGGCATAGAGAAAGACTACCTGACTCCTGAGGGGAATACCTACATACTGGGTTCTGCACAATGCTGCCAGGAATCAGTACCGACCCAAAGAAACAGTTATGACAGCACAGTAAACAAAATGGGGAGAAAACTGTTAAACCTGTGCAGAAGCCTTGGACTTTCTATTCTTAATGGCCGCACCAAAGGAGACTCACTAGGGCGATATACACTAAACTCCCATATAGGTAGCAGTGTGGTGGACTATGCTATTACAGATATGGACCCTGCAAACATTAGTGCCTTCACTGTGACTCCAGAAACCCACCTGTCAGACCATAATCAAATACTTCTATATATTAGATCCAGCAAAAAACCACCTGCACAACCCCACCAGTACAGCCTCTACAACCTTCCCTCTCCCTTTAAATGGACCCAACACTCTGCCATGAAGTACAGGGAGGTCACCAAAAGATCTGATGTCAAACAACTGCTTGAAAGCTTCCAAAACAAACCATACAAGAGAACCCCACAAGGGGTGAACAAAGCAGCAAAGGAGCTCAACAAAATACTACACGTCGCAGCGGAACTATCTCAGCTTAGAAGGACCAGCTGCATGAAACAAGCCAATAAAAACCCCAATAAATGGTTTGACAGGGAGTGCAAGGCAATAAGGAACTGCCTAAGGAAAACCTCTAACCAAAAACATAGAGACCCAGACAACCCAGAGCTGAAGGCAGCCCATCACAGCATACAATACCAATACAAACAGATCCTTAGAAAGAAAAAGCAAAATCACATCTCAAACAATCTCCAACAATTGGAGGATACCCTGCAAGAAAACTCATTCTGGAACATCTGGAAAAACATGGCGACCCGACCCAACAAAAATTCCCTCCATATACAAAATGGCAACATCTGGCTAAATTATTTCAAAGATCTGTACAAAGAAATTCCCCCAGTTGAGCAAACCCTGGAACAAAAGCAGATAAAGACAAAGCTTCATCTTCTGGAAGCAAAAATAAAGGATTTCCAAACCCCTCTAGACACACCAATAACAACCCAAGAATTAGCAGAGAAAATAAAAGACCTACAATGTAAAATGCTGCAATAACAAAACTCTTTAACCTTGTCCTTAGTGTTGGCCACTTCCCTCAGATATGGAACCAGGGCCTCATAACACCCATCTACAAAAGTGGGGAGCGGTATGACCCAGCCAATTACAGAGGGATCTGTGTGGGCAGCACAATGGGCAAACTGTTCAACAGTATCCTAAATAGGCGAATCCTCACATTCCTAACCCAGCAGCATGTCCTCAGCCAGAGCCAAGCAGGGTTCATGCCAAACCATCGCACCACTGATCACATCTACACCCTGCACAGCCTCATCAGGGACCACGTCCACAATATAAAACATGGAAAAATATTTGCCTGTTTTGTAGACTTTAAAAAGGCATTTGACTCAGTATGGCACCCAGGTCTATTCCTGAGACTTCTGGAGAGTGGCATAGGAGGGAAGACATATGATGTCATAAAGAGCTCATATACTGAGAACCAATGCAGCGTGAAGATTAACGGGAAGAGAAGCGAGTGGTTCCGACAAGACCGTGGAGTCAGACAGGGCTGCAGCCTGAGTTCAACTCTATTTAACATCTACATCAATGAACTGGCAGCAGCATTAGATTCCTCCTCAGCACCAGGATTGAAATTACATGACAGCGAGGTGAAGTTTCTGCTGTATGCTGATGATCTCCTTCTCCTTCTCTCACCAACAGAGAGTGGCCTGCAAGCCAGCCTGGCAGTACTGGAGAAGTACAGCACAACATGGGCATTGCCCATTAACCCAAACAAAACGAAGGTCATGGTTTTCCAAAAGAAGAATAAACAACACAAAAATCCCTCCTTCACACTAAACAACTGCACACTGAATGGCACTGACAGCTATACCTACCTTGGCCTAGAAATCAGCCAATCAGGAAGCTTTAAACCAGCAATAGCTGCCCTAAAAGACAAGGCTTGCAGGACCTTCTATGCCATCAGAAGACACCTGTACCACCTTAAACCACCAGTGAGAGTCTGGCTTAGAATCTTCGACAGGGTCATCGCTCCAATCCTCCTCTATGGAAGCGAAGTGTGGGGTCCTGTCACTTACCCAGACCAATCCAAATGGGATTCTAGCCCAACAGAAATATTTCACCTGGAATTCTGTAAGCACCTTCTCCAGGTCCACAGGAGCACCTCAAACTCTGCCTGTCGGGCTGAGCTGGGCAGATTTCCCCTAATGTTTGCCATACAGAAGAGGGCGCTCTCATACTGGGCACATATACAGAACAGCAGCCCCATGAGCTACCACCATAAAGCCTGGCTGAATAACCAGACCCAGGGCAAACCATGCGCCCTGAAACAACTGATCAGCACCCTACTCACCCAAGACTCCCACCAACTGACAAGAGGCCAAATAACACAAAAAATAAACAAAGTGAAAGAGCAATACGTCTGTGACTGGAGGAACGAAATATCAAATTCCCAGAAACTTTGTATCTACCAATCACTGAGGAGAGAGTACAGACTGGCCCCATATCTGGAAAGGCTACAGAACCCCAAAGACAGACAGACAGATCCTGAGTATGTACAGACTGAGTGCCCACAACTTGGAGATAGAACAGGGGACGGCACAGACAGACCTACAGACCCAGAGAGAACAGACTGTGCCAGCGATGTGACCAGGAGGCCATGGAGGATGAGGCCCACTTCTTGCTACAGTGCCCCAAATACTCAGCACTGAGGGACACCCACTTCCAGAGATTTTCCAGTCACATCCCAGACTTCACATCCATAAAAGAAGAGAGGAAACTCCACTTCCTACTGGGAGAAGAGGCACGGACAGTAACAATAGCTGCACAATATATAAGAGACTGTCATAGACTGAGAGAGACCCCACTTTCCCCTATTCCCATACACTGCCCCCCCTAACCCCACCCATTTCACCCCTCTACCTGCTTTGGCAATGCTTAATGTATCTGGTCCTGCCAATAAAGCTGATGTGAGAGAGAGAGAGGAGAGAGGAGAGAGGAGAGAGGAGAGAGGAGAGAGGAGAGAGGAAGAGAGAGAGAGAGAGAGAGAGAGAGAGAGAGAGAGAGAGAGAGAGAGAGAGAGAGAGAGAGAGAGAGGATAGAGAGAGAGAGGATAGAGAGAGAGAGGATAGAGAGAGAGAGGATAGAGAGAGAGAGGATAGAGAGAGAGGATAGAGAGATAGAGAGAGATATACAAGAAAATAAAACCCAGGAATTCCACAGATTCTCTTTCAAATTCACACATTTCTAATTTCACGTACAAGCGGTGGGTTCTGAGACGAGTAAAGACTTTTTTCAAATGAATTCGATGCTCTTGAAGCGACTGTGAAAAAATAAGGATAACAATTGCAAAAATATCAAGAAAGTCTCGTAAGACATCATTTGCAAAATGCTGAAATGTTGCGGGCGCATTCCAAAGCCCAAATAAAAGAACAAATATTCAAAATGCCCATAACGGGTACGGAAAGCATTCTTCCACTCATCTCCATTGTGAATCCTCACTAGATAATAGGCTCCACGAAGATCGAGTTTTGAGAAGACCTTTGCACCTCTAAGCTGCTGAACAAGTTCTGGAAAGAAAGGAAGCTGGTATCAATTATTAATGGTTATTTTGTTCAGTTCCCAGTAGCCAATACATGGCCTTAAAGAACCGTCCTTCTTCCCCACAAAGAAAATACCAGCTCCAGCTGGGGATGTGGAATATCTTATGAACTCCTTGAGAATCCTTAAGAATCTTCAATTCCGGCTCTGTTAATGGATAAATATGTCCAAAGGGTACTTGGCTGCCAGGCAAAAGTTCAATCCGACAATCATATATTCTGTGAGGAGGTAATATGTCCGCACCTTTCTTGTCAAAGATATCAGCAAATTCCTGATATTCTCCAGGAAGAAAGTTAAGTCTGTTACTTGAAGGCACCGCACACAATTGCCTCCCAGAAGACTATAAGGGTAAGGCCAGACGAGGAGATTCGGGGAGATTTTGTCGCCTGGCGACTTATCGCCACGTCTTTTGCGCGACTATCTCCCCGAACTGCCTCAGCGTCTTTTCCCCATAGGCTACAGCGCAAAATCGCCTGCACTAATGCACACGCGGCGATGCGTTTTCAATAGTCGCCCAAAGTTGCCTCACTGAGCTTTATACGGATCAAGTTGTAGAGGAGGGCTCACAAGCAGCTTCCACTAGCAACAGACTAACCTGAAGGTGAGACAGGTAGAATTTG